>NC_051049.1:30191288-30491288 GCF_904848185.1 Acanthopagrus latus | reverse complement strand
TGTGAGTCTGATTAAAGTTCACCTGTTCCTTCTCACAAGCAGTCATCTTCTACAAACACTAGCCCTTTTCACACACATAGATCCTGACACACAATACATCCTGAAAACTGATTAAGTTACTTTTTTTTTCTAAATTACATAATCGCTATCAGGACACTGTCTGACAGGGTGCAGTTTCTGAGGAAAGTTTACTGAAGTCTTGGCAAGGAGGGCTGACTGTAGCTGTAATGTTTTACAATACAAGTTACAATAAAACACAATAGTAGAGGGAGACAAAGTTGAGTAACAAGTTTTGCGTCCCATAATCACCACCATTCAACAGCGGGTGCCGACTGGCTCTGCTGTCGGGGACAGATGCTTTTTTTCAGGCAGAAATGGACAAAGAGTCAGGATGACAGACAGGACGACAGGGACGAGGACACACTGGAGGACAGGGGCTTTCTCTTGTATAACTGTGATGTGTTTTTCCTCATATAAATTGCTGAAGACACTACCAGTAACTATGTTACTGTTGTTTGGTCCTGTGACGTTGCTTTGTGGGTTGAAGTGTAAGACATTTCTCTTTCATTTGTTGAGTGAAGGCTCTGTTTATCTGTCAGACTGTGAACACCACCAGACCAACACACTCCCAGATGGATGGTGGATCAGAGGTGGAACGAAACATTTCCACTTTTCGCATCTGCAACTTTCATACAGACAGCGAGGCGAAGTATTGGCGCATGATTCCGGCCTTGAAATGACAATGTGAATGGGGCTGCTGTATCAAGTTGTTACTTGGAGACTGATACATAAAACCTTCTTTCCACCAAGCAGTCTAACTCACTTCAGTTTGTTTTTCTGCATTTCTGTAATCAAAAGTTTCACATGGTAACAAAAAATCTGCTACATTGGGTCTTGTTGTTTTGTTACCCTTCTGCTGTGGTACTCACAATGAAAAACTAAAATCTGATTTTACATGAACACTCATAAATCATAAGTGCTATGATCAACCTATTATAACCAAAGACCTCTCCCTCTTTATTCCTCTGTTTATAAACTTTTAGTCACTTCAAAACTTTGGGCTTCATTCACAATTCAAAACTCCCGCTATCTCACAAACACAGACAGTGCATACTGCAACAACTTAATGCTGATTTGAGTGAACATTTTTCCACAAGTCAAAACTAGAATGGCATTTGGTGGAGCACATTCCTCCGCCCAATGTTCAACAGTCCCCTTTCATTCAGTCAAGCCTAATCCAACATCTTATTAACATTTAAATATGCTAGGTCCAAATTTTTATTTGGATCTGCATAAAACTGGACTCACTCATAGATACCAGCCACTTAATTATTTCAGAATGTTTTCATCAAGGTCCATGTATTATCCCCTGAGATATTAATGAAAAATGTTGAAAAACACCCTGTGTCACAATGTTGGATCAAAAGTGAATGGGGTCTTTTCTGGGCTGAAACCCATTCTCTACCCAAGTTCTGTTCTGTCTGACAGCAAGGTAAAGTAGCAACAATTTAAATATAATGTACACTTAAACTATAGACGACTTCAAGGTGATCTTTATTTACATGGATGGCCGGCTAAAACACGTTTCATTGCTAACCCTGTCCACAGCCGTATATTGCTGAGTTGCATTCAACGGTAGAACTCTACTGACTGTAGATATTACACTGATGACTTCACACACCCTGCTTCAAAAAATCCAAACTATCCCTTTAACTGGTGAGAAAAGCAGTGCTGCTTACATTGAGTTGATCTGCATTACTTTTGCTGCCGAGAAAATGTGTAATCATACCTTGTGATTTTACACCAAACGGAGGCAGGCAATCGCTGATCTTGGAGAATCGTTTGTAAGTTGGATCAAGGAACATAGGTGCCAGTTTTGTGAACCTGTTGATATAAAAGAAAACATGTTACAACAAGTGAGAACAGAGAAGTGGTATTCATCATGCAAAATCTGTCCCAGACCCGTACGGCCCTGATGTGTTGAGATGCACTTATAGCATCCTGTTTCCTGCTAATCCAGTCTGTCTGAATTTATGTTCACCAAAACAAACTCAGAGACAAGTTTGAGGGAGAGGACGGAGTTGCAAATTCACTTTCTCATCAAGACTTATCCTGGTGGTCCTGAACCAGAACCAGTAGCCTTCTGCTGACAAGGATCGTATCCCTGATGTGGCAGGGAACAACTACCACATGAGCTAACTCATCCATGTATAGAGATAACACTGTTAAAAACAAAAAGGAAAACATAGTGATAGCTGTGGTTGCCAGATGAGAATAAAAACATATTCTGAAATGGTAATTTGTCTTTGTAGTCCTACATGTCCTTTGTAAAAGGGGAAATGTAAGGAGCAGAACCAAGTGGAACGTTTAACACATTTTTATCTTGCTGCGCTTTTTGGTGTGTGTGTCTCTACCTGTTTGTAAGAGGGCAGGACTGTGCACCTCACACACAAACAGTGGACAGCAGTGTAACCTCAGAGCACAGCCCACAGTGGAGGCACTGAGACAGACTTTATCTGTACATTATGTTGGGAATCAATATTGATTATCAGTTAATATATCATTAATTAATTAAAATTATTATAGTTGATTAATGAAACCTAGGTTACTATGAGTCATTAATGAACACGGGGCACCACCCTGAAATCAGGGATCAATAATCAAATGATTTACCTTTCAGTCTCAAAGCCTGAAAATTAAAAAAAGTTAAATTGTCAATGTTATAAAAATATCAATAATTAATTAGATAAGAGGAAAGGCGTGAATCCAAGGACTGACCATCTCAGCCAGCGGTGATTACAATATGGGATTGTGCAAAATAATCACAGATGCTGCTCAGTTAAAATCAGCAGTGTTTATTAAGGCTTTCTTCCAAAACACACAAAACACCTACTTTAACAACATCAAAAACATCAACATTGAAGCGAATTTATACCATAATTCAAATTAAAATGCATTAACAGACATGCTTTTTCATTTTCAGAATATAGCTGCATTTTTTGACTCATAAATAAAATGAGTAATATATCATCCCGATTGCATTTTCATTTTCTTCTTCAATACTGCTCATATTTTAACTTAATTAAGATTGAAAAGAAAAGGAGGTTTAAGATTTGATTTTCAAAAGATGCCCCAGCAAAACGGTACCAAAATCCAATTTGAAATGTCAAATTTGAAAATTAAAATACATTAGCAGAAATGCTTTTTCATTTCAAGGTCAGAGCTGTGTTATTTGACTGATAAATAAAATGATTAATAAATCATCCAAATTGCATTTTCATTTTCTTCTTCAAGACTGCTCATTTTGTTATGCAATTAAAAAGAAAACTGCTTTTTCATTTTCATTCCCGCCCCCCGCAAAAAAAGGTCAAAAAATCAATTTGAATTCGCAATCCCAAGCGGCACAGGAGAGTGACATGAGTGATTTGAATTATGGTACACATTTGCTTCCATAGAGGGGATGATTTAGGTTCTGAATGAAATACCTGGGATTCTCAAATGGTGGCAGTGAATGTGTTGACCAAAGGAGATCACTACACGTGCTTGCGAAGTTGAACAAAGACAGCGGTTACGTCGTCTTTGGTCTCGTGTGCAGTTTGGTCCCACGAGAGGTGAATTTAGAGGGCTAATAGGCAATTTACGCAATAAACGGAAATACGTCACAGTAGCATTAACCCAGTTCTGTTGTATGTGTTATTGATGGAGAAATGGCAGCTAACGGTAACATTCAAGGTTTTTCAACAAGCCTGACTTGTTTACCAAAGTTCACCAGTGCCGATGTGATGAAGAGTGTGAAGATACATTCGTCCACTAAAGGAAACAAACTGGACAAGGGATGTAAATTCTTCCACGAAGAATTTATCCACAATTACCAAGGTAAGTAAAGAAGAACATGCTAACGTTATAACATTAACCATATAACTGGTTATAACTGTATAACTGTGTAAGTAACTGTAAAGTAAGTAATGCTAAATCTTAGGTGTTGTGAATTTGTAACATAAGGTATAACACATTGCATTGAAGATGTTGTGTGTATGTTTAAGTGAGATGGCATGAGATAACATAACAACCAGTAATTTGGTGAGGGTGTACTAGGTAAATGTGAAATGTTACTGACATTGCGTTGTGACTTAACATGAACATTACAAAGTCCAGGTTGAACTAAACTGCTTGTGGAGTACTCACATAGATATAATAAAATAATATTGAATTTACATTAAATGTAATCATTTGCATTCTGTACACACCCATTACAACCTGATCACCCTACCTAAAGTTACAGTTTCATGTTATTATGAACGTTGATGTAACAGCAAAAGTATGACTTAAGTGTAGCCAGTGTAATTTGTTATTGTGTCTAGACATCACTGGAAGCAGAAAGTGCCAACCTGAAAGCTTTCTCCTGCAGTTGTGCAGCTGGTAAAAGATTCTGCAACCACACAGTTGCCATCCTGCACCAGACCACACATTATTCACAGCTGAGTCTGCAGGCCACCCCCTCTGGCCTGCACAAGTGGCTTGCAAAGATGGCACAGACCAAGAACACAGGTGGGTTTGTGATAAACATGTCATTATGATTTTAAGAACTGATGCGCATCTATAAATTATAAAAACACCCCCAGTAGTGACTACAGACTGTAACTGCTTTTTGTCTTTTATTTTTAAGGGAATCCATCCTGAACCTGTTAGTGAGCTGGTGGTGCAAAAGCCCAAAACAATGGGCAAGAACAGTCTGAGATCCACACTGTACAAGGCAGGTGATTCATTTGTTAAGCTTTTGATTGTTGCTTTGTGAAAGCAAATTAAGATTTGTTTTAATGTTGTGTTTTTTATGTTTAAGGTTTTTTGTTTGTTTGTTTTTAATGATATGACTAACATCATTATTAATTCAAGTCCATTTACATTTGTGGTCCCCTGGCGGTGGAACGATCTGCCATGTGCCACCAGACCAGGGGATGTCCCTCTCTTAGTGCTAGTATTGACAGATAGAATTAATGAAATATAAATGTAAATGTAGTTAAGCACTCATGTCTTAACCTTTCTTTTGTGTGACCAGTGATCTTGTGTATCTCTTTGCATTCTTGTCTAGGACCACTGCCAGATCCAAATATTGGGATAATACCTCTGGAATTTAAAGGGCACAGTGGACTAAACCTTTTCCTTGCTTATCCAGATGGAAAGTGAGCACAGCATTGTCCATCCATCCATCCATCTTCTTCCGCTTATCCAGGGCCGGGTCGCGGGAGCAGCTGTCTGAGCAGGGACACCCAGACTTCCCTCACCCCGGACACTTCCTCCAGCTCTTCTGGGAGGATCCCAAGGCGTTCCCAGGCCAGCTGGGCGACATAGTCGCTCCAGCGTGTCCTGGGTCTTCCCCGGGGTCTCCTCCCAGGGGGACATGCCAGGAACACCTCCCGAGGAAGGCGTCCCGGGGGCATCCGAAACAGATGCCCGAGCCACCTCAACTGGCTCCTCTCGATGTGGAGGAGCAGCGGCTCTACTCCGAGCTCCTCCCGGGTGACAGAGCTCCTCACCCTATCTCTAAGGGAGCGCCCTGCCACCCTGCGGAGGAAACTCATTTCAGCCACTTGTATCTGGGATCTTATTCTTTCAGTCATGACCCAAAGTTCATGACCATAGGTGAGGGTAGGAACGTAGATTGACAAGTAAATCGAGAGCATCGCCTTTTGACTCAGCTCTCTCTTCACCACGACAGACCGGTATAACGACCGCATTACTGTGGCCGCCGCACCAATCCGCCTGTCAATCTCACGCTCCATCCTTCCCTCACTCGTGAACAAGACCCCAAGATACTTAAAGTCCTCCACCTGAGGCAGTAACTCTCCCCCAACCCGGAGGGGACAAGCCACCTTTTTCTGGTCGAGAACCATGGCCTCAGATTTGGAGGTGCTGATCCTCATCCGGGCCGCTTCACACTTGGCTGCAAACCGCCCCAGGGCATGCTGGAGGTCCCGGCTCGAAGGAGCCAACAAGACCACATCATCCGCGAAAAGCAGAGATGAAATCCTGTGGCTCCCGAACCAGATCCCCTCCGGCCCGTGGCTGCGCCTAGAAATTCTGTCCATAAAAATAACGAACAAAACCGGTGACAAAGGGCAGCCCTGCCGGAGTCCAACATGTACCGGGAAAAGGTCTGACTTACTGCCGGCAATGCGAACCAAGCTCCTGCTCCGCTCGTACGGGGACCGTATGGCCCTTAACAAAGGGCCTCCGACCCCGTACTCCTGGAGTACCTCCCACAGAATGCCACGAGGGACATGGTTGAATGCTTTCTCCAAGTCCACAAAACACATGTGGACTGGTTGGCAAACTCCCATGAACCCTCGAGCACTCTGCGGAGGGTATGGAGCTGGTCCAGTGTTCCACGGCCCGGACAAAAACCGCATTGTTCCTCCTGGATCCAAGGTTCAACTATCGGCCGAATTCTCCTCTGCAGTACCCTGGAATAGACTTTCCCAGGGAGGCTGAGGAGTGTGATCCCCCGATAGTTGGAACACACCCTCCGGTCCCCCTTTGGACCACCACCCCAGTCTGCCAGTCCAGAGGCACTGTCCCCGACTGTCATGCAATGTTGCAGAGACGTGTCAACCAAGACAGCCCTACAACATCCAGAGACTTGAGGTACTCGGGGTGGATCTCATCCACCCCCGGTGCTTTGCCACCGAGGAGCTTCCCGACTACCTCAGTGACTTCGGCTTGGGTGATGAATGAGTCAACCTCTGAGTCCCAGCCTCTGCTTCCTCTATGGAAGACATGTCAGTGGGATTGAGGAGATCCTCAAAGTATTCCTTCCACCGCCCGACAATGTCCCCAGTTGAGGTCAACAGCTCCCCACCTCCACTGTAAACAGTGTTGGTGGAGGACTGCCTCCCCCTCCTGAGGCGCCGGATGGTTTGCCAGAATTTCCTCAAGGCTGACCGATAGTCCTCCTCCATGGCCTCTCCGAACTTTTCCCAGACCCCAGTTTTTGCTTCCGCGACTGCCCGTGCTGCCGCTCGCCTGGCCTGCCGGTACCCGTCAGCTGCTTCAGGAGTCCCCCGGGCCAACCAGGCTCAGTAGGACTCCTTCTTCAGCTTGACAGCATCCCTTACTTCCGGAGTCCACCACCGGGTTCGGGGATTACCGCCACGACAGGCATCGGAGACCTTACGGCCACAGCTCCGGACAGCCGCGTCAACAATAGAAGTGGAGAACATGGTCCATTTGGACTCAATGTCCCCAGCCTCCCTCGGGATCAGGTCCAAGCTCTCCCGGACATGGGAGTTAAAGACCTCTTTGACAGAGGGTTCCCAGCAATACGTTTGGGTCTGCCAGTTCTGTCCAGCTTCCTCCCCTGCCAACACATCTGACTCACCACCAGGTGGTGATCAGTTGACAGCTCAGCCCCTCTCTTCACCCGAGTGTCCAAGACATACGGCCGGAGGCCAGATGACACGACCACAAAGTCGATCATTGACCTCCGGCCTAGGGTGTCCTGGTGCCATGTGCACATATGGACACCCTTATGCTTGAACATGGTGTTCGTTATGGACAAACTGTGACTAGCACAGAAGTCCAGTAACAAAACACCACTCTGGTTCAGATCGGGGAGGCCATTCCTCCCAATCACACCCCTCCAGGTAACACTGTCGCTGCCCACGTGAGCGTTGAAGTCCCCCAGAAGAACGATGGAGTCCCCGGTTGGAGCACTCTCCAGTACCCCTCCCAGGGACTCCAAGAAGGCCGGGTACTCTACACTGCTGTTCAGCCCATAAGCCAAAACAACAGTGAGAGACCTATCCCCGACCCGAGGCGCAGGGAAACAACCCTCTCGTTCACTGGGGTAAACTGCAACACATGGCGGCTGAGCCGAGGAGCTATAAGCAAGCCCACACCAGCTCGCCGCCTCTCACCACGGGCAACTCCAGAATAGAGGAGAGTCCAGCTTCTCTCAAGGAGTTCGGTTCCAGAGCCCAGACTGTGCGTAGAGGAGAGCCCGACTATCTCTAGCCGGTACTGCTCAACCTCTCGCACCAGCTCAGGCTCTTTCCCCCCCAGTGAGGTGACATTCCATGACCCCATGGCTAGAGTCACCGTCCGGGGATTGGGTCACCGGGGCCCACGACCGCCACCCAAATCACACCGCACCTGCTCCTTCTGAACCCTCCTGCGAATGGTGAGCTCACTGGAGGGCGGGCCCATGTCTCTCCTTCAGGCTGCACCCGGCTGGGTCCCCTGGGCAAAGACCCAGCCACCAGGCGCTCACCTGCGAGCCCCAACCCCAGGCCTGGCTCCAGGGTGGGGCCCCGGTAATGCCAATCTGGGCGACGTAAGCGTCCTTGATTGATTGTCTGTCATTAGGGGCTATTGAACCGATCTTAATCTGACCTGTCACCTAGGACCTGTTTGTCTTGGGAGACCCTACCAGGGGCATTAAGCCCCGGACAACATAGCTCCTAGGATCATTCAGGTGCTCAAACTCCTCCACCACGATAAGTTGCCAGTTCAAGGAGGAGCACAGCATTGTGAAAAGATAATTTGCCCAGGTGATGGTAACCCTGCTGACCCTGGCAATGCTCATCTCAAACATGTCAGCAATGAGCTGCTCCTTCATGACAACAGCAACCCGCAAGGTGTTCATCAAGAACTCATCAATTAATGGCATGCTGCGTGGTGGGCTGGGATCTTGGCAGCCTTCCTCACCTGCCCTCTTTACTTTGGTCCAGTACACCAGTCTAAGGGCAGATGGTGCAGTTGACTCCCAAAAAATAGTGAAAACCCTCTCAGATGGAAATTTGGTGTAGAAACAAATTTGGTCGTCCGATGAACAGTATCAGCTGAAGAGGGTGTAGGTGATGGTAGGTTAGCCTTTTGCAACATGGCTTCTAAGTCATGAATGTAATCTAATGCCTCATCCAGAGCACCTGTAAAGATAAAGACATTAAAAACCAGTCTTAATATATTTATGATACCTTTCAACACAACACAGAGCAGTAATCACATGCCATGTCAAACTGAAATGTTGCAGGAGCATCTTGCTACAGTAACATTACATTTGAAATTCTTCAACAGGCTATGTTACAGAGTTACAGATGAAGGCTAACATTAGTTGAATTTCATGATATAGACATATGAAGTTGTTCAGTTAGAAATGCATTTATCCATTAACGGTACTACCGTTAAAAACAAATTACGATCAATTTTACCTGCAGGTGGGTGTTTCATGTAGTCGTGATACATCCTTACTGCCTCAGCCTTAGCCACTATGGCACTACCTTCACAGCATAGTTGGATAGACTGACGTTTGAAGGTTCTGTCATACACAGACTCCCTTCTCAAAGGAGCAGTAAAATTGTTCCAAGGGAATAAGCTTGGGACAACATCGCACTTCAGGCGACAAACGACGCAGCCACCAATGTAATCATCCACAGCAAAGTCCCGGCTGCAGACAGAAGTGCTACCTCTTTTTATAGTAGACTTGTTCCCTGCCTCTTTTCGGATCGCCTGTATCCATTTGGGTTTCAGGTTTGGATCCACAGGAAAAGAATTAAATGAAAGGTAGGGCCGTTTTTGGGTGGAAGACGAACAGCCTGGAACACAAGAGAAATTGTGACTCTTCGACTCATTTTCCCTATCTGCGCTAGCCCCCTATGATAACAGTGAGTTCTACTACACTACAATGACGTATTTCCTTTCGAAAAATGCGGAAGTGCCTATACCCACAGTTTTCAAAAAGAAGCTAAGCATATGCTTAGCAGACAACAAAGAAGAAAACAATGACAGTGTGTGTTTGTGTGTGTAGGTGTGTGTTTGTTAATAAAAGAGGAAAGAAGCTAAGCGGATGTTTGGCAAACAACAAAGAAGAACACGATGACCATGTGGTGCACAACGGTCATCTCGCCCTCAAACAGTGGCCAGCAAACGAATCAAGGTTTGTTTATCATCCGCTGATCAAGCTGGAATACAACGTACTGTGGTCACACACAGTGGCAAGACTGTACAGACTGGATTAGCCTGAATGACCTCCTACCGAGCGTAGCAACACAGTTAGCACACAGTACAGGAAACCATAAATCGGACTCGGTGGTCCGTTCACAACAAAATAAAGCACAACAAAGAAAACACGCTATATACTATCTGTTTCTGGCCAAACAAAAGCCACTTACTTGATGACCGCTTGCTGCAGATAGCGTGGGTTCCCTGTCTGACTCTGAGCTCCAACTCCTTCAGGAGCACAAGAGCCAGTCAAGCTTTAGTGTCCTAAAAGCTTTGACGGCAGGCTGTTCACAGCGTTATGTCGACTCGATGGAAGGGATGGACCTCGGGGGTTTCGTCTCCTTCTGAAGATAATCTCTTCCTTCTGCAGGCAGTGAGGAAATGGCTGGGTCTGACAGCGTTCCTCTAGGGATCTAAAACAATAATGATGAATGTCCGATCAAAAACGAGAGTAAAGTGTCTTGTCCAGCGAGGAGGGAACTGAAATTAGCTCAAGCAAAGTGAAAAACGTTTCTCAAAGTTGTACCGTTATGGCAGTGGTTGCGTGAAACCAAAGCCTTTTCACAATATAAGCTCACGGGGAATACCATGTATAGTGGGGATCCACGACTTTAAACTGGGAGTGACGTCATTGTGTTCCTGGTGGAGCTTCCTGGCTCACAGCCAATAGGGACCGGGTAAACGTCTTGGAGGCAGCTCAACCTGGGTCACGGTTTTCACACTTTGTGGGCCCTTTTGCCCTGTTCTTTGTACTGCAGACATGTGCATGGAGGCACAAGGCCCAACAATTATATTTCACTGGTCAGCAAAAGTGCTTATTCTCAAAGTGTGCAACAAACAGTATGATCAATTAAAGCTGCAAGCAGCGATGAACGGGCCCTCGCAGTCCACACACATCACAGCATGCTGTTGTCGGGGCATGCCACACACCCGTTACCATTGCCTGATTATTGTGTACTCATCTCTTAACTGTCCTTGATTCGGACAGTGCAGGAAGGGGTTAAATGTCGTTTCTTGTGTCCAACAATGTGGCGCTGTGATTATGACTGTACACTGGCCTATGTGTTCAGGGCTGGACTCTTTTCAAACGTGAAATTTGGTCCAGATAAGAATGAGGAGGTTGTTCCTTTATGATTTGGTGTCCTGCTCCTGCCAGTATTAAAGTTAAGCAAAAGCAAATTCAGCCATTTTCTTCTAAACATATTAAATAGGTCATTAATGTATTTCTTTAAAATATGTGAAAAGCCATTCAACACAGTGTGCAGGGTAACAGCGCCGTTAGCTTATTTAAGTTTCCAAAGGACAACAACGTAAGGAAACAGTGGATTGATTTTGTGAAGAGGAGCTACTGTGGAGAGATCTAAATCACCACCAACAGTGTAATTACTGGTCTCTGCGGTGTCCACTTTACCCCGATAGTTTCACCAACTGTCACCAGGTAAAGTCTGGATATCTGAAGAGTTCGTTGACGCTGGTCAGTGGGGCTGAACCAACCCTCTCCGTCCCTGGCTTGCATCCTCCTGTCCCGCCGACAGCGCATGCTCTCATCTTCGGTAGTGGCATTATGTGCCCACCTGCGACCACCCCGCCGACAACAGGTGCTCTCATCCCTGCCACCAGCCAACACCAGAGTTTAGATTCTCTGCCCGAGCCCGACCCTAACCCGAACCAGACCGCGGGCCGGGTCTGGCCAATATTTCCCATCAATATCCTGCCAGCCCTTGATCAAGCGTGTGTGTGTGTGTGTGTGTGTGTGTGTGTGTGTATTTTTGTAATAACTCAAAATAATGACTGTATTTCCAGCTACAAAAGACGCATCTCTCTCCTCCCCCCATGTTGTTTGTGCTGCTCTGTGGTTTTACACGAGAGTGAGTGTCCTCGTGCTGAAAACGTGACTTATCGCACACATGACGTCACTCCCCGAGACGCAAGAAGAAAGCAAAAATATATATTTTTACTAAGGATAATGATGATAGTGGTTTGGAAATATTACAGTGTTAGATCACTCCTCACTGAAAAAAGTTGTCAGATTAGAGTAACGCATTACCAGCATCACTGATTGTGTAGTGTAAGTGCAACATGGCGCTTGAGAACGTCTGTTATAACAGTCCACGTAGTAAAAAAAAATGTCGGGTTTAAATCATGCGCGGGCTCATAATTACAGTTAATGTGTCGAGCCAGGTGGCTCGGACACAACGTGCACGGGCTCGGCTCGGGTCGGGCTTGATTTTTTTGGGCCAGATCTAAGCTCTAAGTGCAAGTGTGTGCGTATGTATGTTATGAATATTGTACATTTTGGCAATTAAATGCATTTTGCTGAATGTGCAAATCCTGAAGGTGATTTTACATCATGCATCCTGTAATGCCCATGTAATGTTAGCAAATGTTATTGCATTTAATCATGACATGATTTGGCCTCATTCCCTGAGCAGAGTCCATCTGACAGCACAATGATAATCCACAGGTAATATTTTATGTGCACCAGTATATATATACAGTAAACCCTTGTTTTTCGCGGGGGTTACGTTCCAAAAAGAACCCGTGATAGGCAAAATCCGTGAAGTAGAAACCTTTATTTTTTTTTACAATTATAATACAATTAAATACTCTATTATACATTGAAAAGAAAGAACAAACCATTTTACAGGCTCAAGCATTTGTTTCACAAATAAAAGTACTTTAGAAACGTTTTTTTCAACAAATAACTTCTGTACTGTACTGTCAAATAATAATTTTAATCATCAATGTGAACAGAAGGCTTCAAATTGCGGAGATTAGCACCGCCCACCGCGACCCGAGTAATTGGATTAAACGGGAGAAAATTAAAAATGATTATGAAAAAAATACAAAGTACAGTCGGACAAATAGTGACTCAGGTGTATTTCACTGCTCTTCAGACTGAGCTGCTGCATCCTGACTCCGCTCTGCAGTGTTTTCTTCTTTTGAAGCCCGTGGTGCAGGTGTGTTCGGGAGAAGAACATAGTGATAGGCAGTTGTTGTCGCTCTTTTTTCTTCTTTGCAAAAAGATCCTTATACACCGACATGCCACCATCGATTATGTTGGAGAACTGTAATGAACGGCTCATCAAAGGGTCCCATTCTTGAGCTACTCGCTGAAGTTCAGTGGCCATTCTCACCATGGTTGCTAAGCGACCAAGTGTTAGTCCTTTCTCCTCATCTTTAGCCACACTTGCGTCCTCTTCTTCCTCTTCTCTTTCATCGTCGCTTTGTGGCTTTGTCATTTCTGCCAGGTCTGCATCGGTCAGCGGATGTGTGTCTGCATCAATCAGGGCATTTATGTCATCCGGACTCATGTCATTAAAGCCGTCTCCTCCAAGCTGTTTAGCAAGATTCACAGTTGTATCTACGGCAGAGTGATGGACCTCGTCAAGCGAGCCTCCGGTTGGGTTTTGCACTGCCTCTGGCCACAGTTTTTTCCACACAATCATATGCCAGATCATCAGCGTGACCTCCGGCGTTGTCAACGAGCAGAAGCACTAGTCTAGTCCCTTTCCTCTCAAATAACACTTGACCTCCGGGATGAAACAGTTTTTGAACCAATCCAGATTGAGCGCTTTTGTCATCCAAGCCTTTGCATTGTACATCCAGTAAACGGGCAAATCATCCTTATTTTTGTTTTTCAGTGCTCTGGGATTTTTAGACCTATAAATAAGCCCTGGTTTAATCATGAAACCTGCAGCATTTCCGCACATAACCAGAGTCAAACAATCTTTTTGAGCTTTAAATCCTGGGGCTTTGGCTTCTTCCTGCATGATGAAGGTGCGGGAGGGCATTCGTTTCCAAAATAAGCCAGTCTCATCCATGTTAAAAACTTGTTCAGGCTTATATCCCCCTTCCTCAATGATCGCTTTGAATTTATTGTTCACGAACGCTTCTGCTTCAGCGGTATTCGCAGAGGCCATCTCTCTGTGCAGAGAAACATTTTTAAGTCCAAAGCGTTTCTTAAAGTTTTCAAACCAGCCCTTGCTGGCATTAAATGCGCTTGGTACTGCGTGAACAGCACTTGTTGATGGCCCGGCATCCTCCTCCTCTTCCCTGTCACTGTCAGCAAAGTTTTGATACAGTATTCTCGCTTTTGTGCAGATAACGTTTGTATCCAACATAATGTTTTTTTTCCTGCAGTCATTAATCCACAGAGCTAATGCAGACTCCATCCTTACCATGGTCTTGTTGCGGACAGTTGCAACCCTTTTTGCATCCTTATTAAAACTTATTGCTGCTGTCGTCCTTATGTTTTTTTCTTCCTTCTTTATGGAACGAACGGAAGATTCATTAATTCCATAATGCCGACCTACAGCCGCATAGCTTTTACCTTCTCTTAACATGTCCAGAAGTTTAACTTTATCTGCGATAGATAGCATCTTCCGCTGCCTTTTGGGCCCTGCCGCAGGTGCTTTTGTCGGTCCAGAGCGTTTTGTCGACATTATGGGTTTTAGAGAAACTCGAAATTGCAAGAGAATTTGCACGTACGTAATGTAAATTTGGCAAGCTGTTTTACGTACATGTACATATTAAACTGCAACGTTATTGACGCACAGGTAGAGAAGAAGCGGAGTGACTTTTTAGCCAATCAGAATGCAGAACACAATGCACGATGCAAATCCGTGAAGTAGCGAAACCGTGAAAAGTAAACCGCGTTATAGCGAGGGATCACTGTATATATATATATATATATATATATATATATATATATATATATATATATATATATATATATATGACACGGAATTATATGTAGACGGGGGTGTTACGTTTGTGTGTAATGTAAAACATGGACTGTGAGGAATAAAGCTGAGCATTATCGGTGTCTGACTCAGAGTCAGTTTCTGGCTCAGGTCAGGCTTGGTCCATCCGATGGTGCTGCTAGCTTACATTGTTACTGTAGGTTACGTCATTGTACAGTACACGGAGGCTCCCCTTATGTAAGTGGTTCCAGCGCCTCTATCTGACATGCCCCCAGCATTTCACAGCAGAGAAAAGTGCTAGTTTTTACATGATTTTGAGACCTAATTTTACATACTTGGCAGAAAGAAATGTCCGCGAGCCATAGCGATACGTATTAAAGGTAACAACATGCTGCAACTACACAGTCATGTTCTTTTAACTGTTAATAAACTTATTCTTTCACAAATTGAAACTAGAACTAAAATTTATAAAAGTTAAAACAATAATAAAAAAATAATAAAATTGAATATTTCCTCCTTTTCTTTTCAAAGTGCAAACAATATTATGTGCAAAACCAAATCATTAACTGTCAATACAGAGTGCAAACAAAGCCTGACCAAGTGTAACAACATGCTGCAACTACACAGCCATGTTCTTTTTTAAGAATATTAGCATGTCCACATTGTCTGGCAGCAGTTGGGATCTTTGCGCATTGACTATGTCTCCTGCTGTTGAAAAGATGCGCTCACTTGGAACGGAGGTAGCAGGGACAGAAAGGCACGCTTTGGCAAGGTGAGACAGCAAAGGATATTGGGAGCAGTGTTGTTGCCACCACTTAAGAGGGCAGCCACTGAGAGGGATAGAGGCCTCTTTTCTGTAGTTTTCAACTTCCCTCTCAGCCTGTTTTGAACTGTTGGACATCTCTGGCTCAGTAGAGAAAGAGTTTCCTAACAGGTCCTCAAGTGCTGTCTTTTTGGGAGTAGGTTCTGTCACTTCGGGCTCATCATCTCTCACAGCCTCCTCTCTACCATGTGTGGGACAGTGAGCTCCACCTGCTGCCCCTTCTTCCCTCTCCTCAGCTGTGGTCTTTAAACAGAAGAAACACTGGTGTTAATTTTGATAAGCAGCTAAGAGACACACACACACAGATGTCACATACAGACACAGACACACACACACACACACACACACACACACCCACACACACACACACACACACACACACACACACACACACACACACACAGACACACTTCATCACTGATATATATATACCTGTTTTTGCAGCAACTGTTCTGCCTTGTTCTGTACCCTCAGGAAGACGGCCTCACACTGGTCATGGTCTAGCTGAGGTAGAGTCCGGAACCTTGGGTCCAGTATCGTGCACTCCAGCAGATAGTTGAAGGCATCCCCACTGTATCTGTTTGCAATATTCGTGAGGATTGCAGTCTTTGTGTTGGCCACAGTGGTGGAATCTCCATCATTTGGTGTCATGTTCTGTTCAATCATGCTCTTAAGTGGCACAATGAGAGACACTGTGGGACTCCTCTCCTCACACAACACTGTGGTGGCTGTCTTCAAAGGATGCAGCAGCTTCACAAGGTCTTCAGCATCTCTGACATCGCAGCTGTCAAGTGTATCAATACTTCGGGCGTTTTGTCTTACCTCATATCTGCTGCGATAAAAACACCTATGTCTCTTGTTATTGTTGTGGCTCTGGCGCTTGACTGTGGAAGTTGAGGTCCGAATGCATTTGTCAGCGTCGTCTGGCCTGTTAGTGTTTTCTTCACAGGTGCAGAAGCTGATTTGAGTACCGAGCTGTGGTGGTGCTGCATATGACTCCGCATCGTGCTCGTATTACCCGCGGTGTACGGCATTATTTTCATACAATGTTTATATACATCCACCAAAAACATTAGCACATGCTACTGCTAACGCAAGGGGCTTCCTTTCCCTGAGAGTGATGTAGCAGGCAGGGCTCTCCAAGCTGGCGTTGACAGACGGAGCTCATTAGCATTTAAAGGTGCAGGCACACACACAGACTGCTCTGAATAGAGCTCTGTAGAGCGACTTTTAGACAGCTGAAATTCAGGACCACGGATGGGTTTGGGCAATACATATCAAATACAGAGCTGTTGGACCTCTGACAGCTTTGTGAAATTGAGGAAAAACAGTATAATATGGAACCTTTAAGAACATAAAAGTGCATATATATAACTGTTTTTTAGGGGTGTGGCAAGTGACTCTGCTGTCCTGATATTGGCTGGAGTTTATTTCACTATTGAGGCACCAGAACAGAGAAGAGTCGTGACCTTTGTTTGCACTCAGCAATGGCGGAACCAGCCCGACAGCTGATGTAGTGGAGCAAAGTGTTCACTCTGGGGCATCTGGGGGTGCAGTGCCGTTGACAGCCTTGAAGGCCAGCACCAGTGGGCTGCTGAAGCCAGTGGAGGTCACGGAGGAGGGGGATCACATGGGAGAATTTGGGTAGATTGAAGAAGAGGTGCACGGCAGCCTTCTGGATATGCTGCAACAGTTTTGTTGCAGAGGCTAGGAGTCCAGCCAAGAGTTAGTTGTAGTACTGGGAGATGGCAGGAGATGACCAGCGGTTGGACTAGCAGTTGCGTTTTGTCCTTTGTGAGGAAAGACTAGATCATGCGGATGCTGTAGAGGGCGAATCTGCAGGATCAGGCCACATGAGTGATGTTGAGGGTGCAGGACAGTCCAGTGAGGATTATGCCCAGGTTCCTTGAGGTTAATGAGGCAATACTGCAACATCCTTGACAGTCACAGACAGGTCCATGTGAGGGCAGTCTTTCCCCGGGGATGAAGAGGAGTTCAGTTTTATGAAGGTTGAGCTTGTGGTGGTGAGTAGTTGTCCCAGCGGAGATGTCTGGGTTAGCGCATTGCAAATGGGGTGTTGGAGGAGGATCAGGGCAAGAGAGGAACAGTTGGGTGTCGTCTGCATAACAGTGGTAAGAGAATCCATGTGATGTGAATTCAGAGACTAGTGATCTGGTGTATAATGAAAACAGATGTGGTCCTAGTACTAAGCCTTGATAGACACCAGTTTCCAGAAAGCAAAGGAGCCATTTACATGATCTGAAAGGTGCAATTTGTCAGATATGATGTGAACCATTTTATTTTCTTGGTAAAGTAAGTAGCAAAGTCATCAGCAGTGAGGGAGAAGGAGAGGGACTGACAGGAGGGGTGAGGAGTGAAGAGAATAAGGAGAACAGTTTCCTGGAGTTGGAGGCAGAGGAGTTTGTCTTAGAAAAAGTCGTAGAAGGCAGATTTAGCTGCTGATAGAGTTGAGGTGAAGTCAGAGAGGAGGGGGTGGTAGTGAGAAAAGGTAACATGTGGTCAGTTTTATAGAAGTGGCTTGGATAGTTCAAAAGTGATGAAGCACAGTTTAAGATGGTCTACAAAACGTGCAGTTGATCAGTGCCAACAAGGACAGGAAACACAAGAAATAATTGGATAAAGAATGTTTAAAAGGTTAAATGTCTATGTAGAGATTTTCATCTATGTTGGATAAAAGATGTTTTGTTTTTTATCTCTGTATTTTATCTTTGGATCAAGGACTGAAAGATTTTTTGATTGGACACTTTAAAAAGTGTGCTTTTTCACGCTGGTTTCTCCAGCTTTACCAACTCTACTGTTATCCCAGAAAATGTGTTTTCTTCTTGAATGTATCATTATGATAATATATGCTTACTGATTTGGACAATGTCATGGATATAGAATAATGAACATTTGAGTAGTTACACTGGTTCCCTAAAATTCTCTAATTCATACAGCCCTCCTGGATAAGGAAGCTTAACTAACAATCCATTTCTTGTACAGCCTTATTGATTGAATAAACTGTATTACTGTGTGGTTATTTGTGACTTGATGAAATTGAAAACGATCTGGTTGTCTGCAACAATGGTGCCAACAATAATATCACTTGGAAAAACTTAGGGGGTAACATTGTTTGTTGCCACTTTAAGCCAAAACACTAAGAATGCCACCAAAGAGTTGACATTGTTTGTTGGCTAACGCGCCAACACTAAAGGCCAAAGTAAGCAATTTTTTAGGTATGTGCTGTGTACCATTGTTAAATTGGTAAGTATTCAGCATTACTTTGAAGAAAACAATCTGAGGCACTCAAGAAGATAATGATAAAAAGCCTTTATTGGTACATGGCTAGGAATAGCTAGTGGCTACTAATAAAACATGCCAACGCATTTCAGCCTAAAAGGCCTTCATCAGGGCAAGGGAAAAGTGCTTGTCAGTCAGCTCTGCTCATTGTTAAATAGGTGATCAGTGTGAGCAGGTAGGCGGTCACATGTTCAGGATGACCTGCTTATGGCAGAAAAAAAGGTCAAGGATATAGCAGACTCTGTACAACCAAAAGGAAATCTGCACCACACAATTAAACATCATTGATTCAACTAATAATCAAAAAACATACATATTATATACATTCATGTAATACATATTGAGCTTGGTAGAAGACTGAGGAATTACTTATTTCTCTCTCAAAGGTCAGTTCAGAGAGAAAACAATTACAAAAAGGGAGAGAAATCCAGTTCGCCATTCAAGCCTAGGTAATATGTAGCTTTCAATGTATAAAACCAAACTACAACTGCCATGATTTATATCTTTAAAATGAACAACCATGGGATATTGGGGATTGCCAGTTCTTATTGCACACAAATGCTCAGCCAATCTTGCCTTCCATTTACGCTTTGTTCTCCCAATATAAAAATGCCCACATGGACATTCAAGTCTATAAAGAACATAAGAGGCATTGCAATTGATAAATGAATTTATGTCAAACTTATGACCAGATGTAATGTCAGTAAATTAGTTGGCGTTCATCATATTACTGCAGTGATTGCAATGTCCACACTTGTAGTTGCCTTTTCTGGTGGAGAGCCAGGTTTTTCGTTGTTTAGGGGGGAGATGGCTTTTAACAAGTTTGTCATTTAGGGTTGGAGCTCTTCTGAAGCTAATGGTTGGAGCATCTGGGAGAGCTTCTCTTAGAGTACTATCACTTTTCCATTTGTCCCAATTTCTTTTGACAATCTGTTTGCTTGATTACTATATACAACAATACAAAGTATACTTGATTTGAATTTTGTGGATTTTTCTGTTTAGAAGCCAACTGTTGTTCTCTAGGGAGACATTTTGCTTTATTGTAAGCTCTGGATATAGTTTTTTGTTGATATCCTCTTGTCTTAAATCTCTGGCTCATGTCTTGAGCATTTCTTTCAAAGTCTTCTTCTGAATTGCATATACGTTTGAGTCTCTGAAACTGACCAAAAGGAATGTTATCTATTAAACAAGATGATGGAAACTGTCCACTCTGAGGATGGTATTGCAGTCAGTCGATTGAACCTGATCACAATAGGATAATATCATCGATATACCTGCCCCACCATGTAATTTTGTCCAAATAAATATTAAGGTTCGAGTAAAGAAATGTTTCTTCCCATGCTCCCATAAACAGATTAGAATAATTAGGTGTGAAACAAGCTCCCATTGCTGTACCTTTGTTTTGTTTATATAATTGATTCTGAAACAGAAATACATTGTTATGTAGAGTCTATTCAGCCAGTTGCAGGATGAAGGCAGAAGGGGGCATCTGTTCTGGATGTCTCGTTTCCATATAATGTGATAAGGCATCTAGTCCATCTTTGTGATCAATGTTAGTATAGCGCTTCCATATCCATGGTAACTAGAAAAGAAGGTCCAGTGTTCTTTATGTCTTTAACTCTATTCAATACTTGCGTACTATATTAAATAAAGGAAGGCAGTTCTAAAACAAATGGTTTAATTAAAAAAATCAACAAATTGAGAAGATGGTTCTGTGATTGATTCATTTCCGCTGATTACTGGTCTTCCTGGTGGGTTCTCAAAGTTCTTGTGTACTTTAGGAAGCATGTAAAATGAAGGAATTATTGGGCTGTTACAGAACAGAAAATCATGTTCTTTTTGTGAGATTCATTCTTCATTTTTAGCATGCCAAAGTATTTCCATGAGTTCAGTCTTCATTTGTTCTATTGGGTTAGACGATAAAGGTTCATAGTACTCAATTATCCAGCTGTCTCATGGCTTCTGTAATGTGTTGATCTCTGCCCCACACCACTACAGCTCCACCTTTATCAGCTCTTTTAATTATGATGTTTTCATTAGTGGACAGCCATTTTAATGTCTCTGTTTCTTCTTTTGTCAAATTGTAATCCATTTTTCTCTTAGTTGCAAAGAGTTGGTCAACTTCCTATGTCACTTTTTTGTAGAAGGTATCCAGAGTGTGATCAGTGGCGTTTTCTTGCAGAGGCTAAGGGAAGCCAGGCTTCCTCACTTTTTTAAGAATATAACCATCATTTAATAAAAACACTTTTTTAACAGTTTACGTAATCCCTCTGTGTTGTGTCTCCTCCTCGTCTCCCTTCATTAATTATTGAGCATTTCTTGATTTGTAAAACAGCGCCACTCTAAATGTTACGTGGTGAATGAGCGTTGAATACATGTTACTGCACTCTCTTGCCTGTGAGGAGGCCAAGCTGAGCTGGCCTCCCTTGGTGAAAAAAAAGAATGATTGACCAATCAGGTGAGGCTATTGTCATGACACTGCGCCCCTGTGAATTGTCAGGACAGTGTCAAGGGAAGCCGTGAACTCGTTGGCATCAGACCAATCAAATCACAGTATGTATCTTTGTGTTCATCTCTTGATGAGCTATCTAAATTTTTAAGCGTGATTATGGAGGGTGGAGATTTGGAGTATGTGGTAAAAAATAATTTTACTACAGCAGCAACTCCAGACGAAATCTGACGGCAGGGCAACACCAAAACTTGAGCTCTGTACAGAAAGGAAGAAAGGTTTTCGGACCTTTAATGAGGAGAACTACGTCCACACTGAGTGGCTAGCTGGTAACGCCAAGCTTCAGCGGCTATTTTGCTGGCCCTGTCTCCTTTTTGATGAGGATTCCTGCTCCCTGAATAATCCCTAGGTTGCCACTGGATTCACCGACCTGGCCAACCTGTCTCGGGCTATTGAAAGGCACGGCAAATCCAAAAATCACATTGACTGTGCTGTGGAACTGAAGCTTTTTGGACACGTCAAGGCTCTGGATTTGGCTAAAAGTCTCAGCACAAAAAAGCACAATGAGCAGGTGAAGTGGAGTTGGTGCATGCTTTTGCGGAGTTTGGCAACACTTTGGCAGAGCACTTGAGCTCGTCGAGAGTCTTCAGCAGTATGTCAAACACCATACAAAATGACATCATCGAAAGCATCGCTCACATTATCCAGGATGAGACTGATAAAGAATTACGCAAGTCTCCTTTCATTGCTCTACAAGTGGATGACACGTCAGACATATGCAACAAGTGACAACTCACTGTCATAATCCGATATGTGAATGAGGCAATGTGTGTGAACGTTTTCTAGGCTTTTATGATGTCAGCGCAGAAAGAGTTGCAAAAGCCATAACATCAGTTGTGATGATAGCCATCGGAAGCTACAGCCCCACAAACAAGCTCATTTGCCAAACTTACCTTGGTGCAAGCTATATGAGTGGACAGCACGGCGGCGTGCAGGCTTTAGTGAAAGCGCACTGCCCCAATGCCTTATTCATCCACTGCTATGCACACAAGCTAAACTTGGTTTTGGCACAAAGCACAAATAAAATCCAACCAGCCAAACTGTTTTTTTGCCAGTCTTGATGCCTTTCGCAATTTCTCTCACGATCATGTAAAAGATCAGCATTGTTGTGTGAGGTGGACCAGGCTGTGCGTGTACCAGGAGGCTCTGTTGTGAGGTGGAACTTTAAAAGCCGCGTAATACATGCCATCCATGAGGGATGCACATCCCTCTGTGTGGCTTTTGACAGGATCATGACAGAACCAGGATGGGACAAGTACACTATTGCACAAAGTGCAGCCTTGAAACAGAAACTGGAGGATTTTTATTTCTCCTTCCTGCTCGGAGTCTTTCGGTCCATTTTTGGCCTCACAGTACCACTTTTTCAGGTTCTGCAAAGCAAGATGGCGGACATAAAAAAATGCCAGGATCGGATCAACAGCACGATCAGCGCTCTCAACGCCACAAGAACAGGCGAGACATTTACTGGCATTCATGAGGAAACAGTCCAGGCAGTTGGAGAAGCTGCACCCCAACGGAAACATCGTCACCGCGGATGGGAGGATCTGGAACAGGAAGTTAATCAACACTGAGAAGGAGATGAGGACACTGTTTCCCCTTTCCGACATCTTTACTTCGAGATTGTTAACAGTATAGTACTGCACATGACCCACAGATTCGCCGACATGGAGCACCTGAGTTTTTTTCGAGTACTGGACCACACATCTTTTGCCTTGTTCTGCAAGCCTGCTGCATTCCCCAGCAATGAGTTGGCTCAGCTGATCAGCACCTATCCAGTCTTTGATGAGCAGAAATTGAGGAATGAGCTGCACACGGTGTACAACAACAAGTTGTTTCATAAGCCAGCAACAGAGCTGCTGCAGCTGCTCATTGAGGATGACCTACAGGGCACACTCTCAGAGGTCTTCAAACTGCTGCAGCTTATGCTCGCCATACTGGCTACCAGCACATCAGCAGAGCGCTCATTTTCCTCAATCAAAACCTATCTGAGGAACACATGTGGACAGGACAGGCTTGTCAACTTGGCTAGGATATCTATTAACACTGTTGTTATGGAGGACCTAAAGGCCAGTGGGAAGTTCTTCAACATGGTCATCGATCACTTTGCCACCATGAGAGACAGGAGGTTGGCCTTCCTCTTCAAATAGGGTGAGCAAAACCTTTTTTTTTTTTTTTTTTTTTTTTTTGCAGCTTAATAGTCAACTGCCCAATTAGCAATGTGTGTTATTTTTGATGTGAATATAGTCCTTATTAAGCAGCATGTGAGTCCACTGAAGTTGTCGTTTATTGTTGTTGTTTATGTGAAGAAAATGAGCACCACGGACAGCGGCCGTCACGGGCCGGGCTGTCTGAATACATGCACTTGTCAGGTGTGCTGTTTATAGCCACTGGTGCCGGGTTGTTGTGTTGCTGTTTAATAAACATTTACATGTAATATGTTATATATAAACGACGAGGAAAAGTGAAAAGCTTTTGTGTATCTCACATAGTGCGTACAAGTGTTTGACGTGGATGTAAAATGTAACAGCTTCTGATTGAGTGTGTGAATGAATTCGCATCTTTCCAATGTCAAATGTGTGCTGTGCATTAAGTAGCTGGTTGTGCGTTTGGGAGGGCGGTTGCGTAAATTAATGAGATGTTTAAGAGGACTGTGTGTGTGTGTGTGTGTGTGTGTGTGTGTGTGTGTGTGTGTGTGTGTGTGTGTGAGTGAGAGAGAGAGAGAGAGAGAGAGAGTGAGCAAATGACTAGAGAAAGAGTGAGCGTGTCAGTGCTCAATTTGTCGGTTAGATAACAAGCGTGTGTAAGTCCTGGTAATTTGATACTGGGTGCTTTAATAGTTCATCCGACCACAGGAAATAGCAACATATAAACTGCAACATACCATTTTCTGCCCCCACCCCCATAAAAAACATACACAGCTTAGAGGTTATGTCTAACTTGGCTTCCTCGGAAATTTTCCCTACACCATGCCACTGAGTGTGATTGCATATATTTGGTGCAAAGGTGGACTTGGGCCTGAATGGTGTTCTTGTTGTATCTTGCTGCATGTAGGAGCGAGAGGCAGCTTGACTGGGAGTGGCGTGGTACCAAACTTACAGCTGGAGGCTACGATGAAATTAAAACAGATCTACTTTTGTTAGAAATTTACTGGCTGTATTCTTGGGAGCAAATGTGAGACCTTTAGAGAGAACTGAGACATGGCTAGTTGAAAGAGGAATGCCTGAGATATTAAGTACTCGTTCATCGTCATCTTGCTTCTGCTCCTGGTGTACAGGCCGCGGCTTAGAGCTCTAGAGTTGACCTGCCTCTGCCTCTTCTGGTCTTAAGCTTTGTTGTCCGTGTGATCTGTTGTTTCTTTTGGATCTGGTGCCTACAAAACTGGATGAGGAGGACTCCTCTGTCTCAGAATGAGCTTCATCTCTGCTTGGCAGTTGAAAAGAAACTGATCTTTTCTGTTGCGGCTGGGTTTTTTAGCTCTGTCTTTGTTTCCACATGTAGACTTTATTTTCTTTGTAATCTGATTGGTCTCTTTTAAATTTCTTCAGTTGTTCTTGTTTAGCTCTCTCTGTAGTTTATCTAGATTTTCTTGCAGCTCTTTTTTCAAAGGGGAGTTGTTCTTTAAAGTTTGAGATTTCTTCTTTCATGTTGACCTTTTCATACTGAATTTGGCTTTTGTGCTTCTTGGCCTCTTCAGTGAGAAGGAGCATGAGGTCTAGGGAGCACTTGTTCAATATAGCTTCCCATTTATCTTTAAACTCAGATCTTCAGCACCGAAAGATGGATTTTTTTTTATTTTTTTATTCTTAGTCCCCTTGGTATCATTTTTTCTCTCCAGTAGTCTGATAATGTAGTCATGTGTAGCTGCATTTTCAACTCTTTCTCTGAGAGTTTTTTTAAGCTCAAAAAGCATTTAATTAGCATCTGTAGTCTGTGCGGAGCCTTGGTTAAACAAGGTGTCTGAAATAATGAAGCTCTCACCTTCTTCTTTTGAGTACGAAAAATATCCATTAGCCATTTTTGGGTGAGAAACAAGTGGTTCCCAGTGTTCGATGAACGGAGCTACTCCAGCTTAGGACTATCCCTCAAAGTCCTTCAATCAATGTGGTGCAGATTTCCTTTTGGTTGTACAGAGTCTGCTATATCCCTGACCTTTTTTTCTGCCATTAGAAGGTCATCCTGATCATGTGACTGCCTACCTGCTCACACCGAGCAGCTGTTTCTGAGCACCTATTTAACAATGACCAGAGCCGACTGACAAACACTTTTCCCTTGCCTCGACAATGGCCTTTTAGGCTGAAATGCGCTGGCATGTTTTTATTAGACTAGCCATGTACCAACAAAGGCTTTTTATCATTACCTTCTTGAGTGCTTCAGATTTTTTTCTTCAAAGTTCTACTTGGATCCCCAAACTGAAGAGCACAAGAGGGACACCTTTTTCTACACCAAAATAGCACTCCATGCATTCTGTTTTCTTGATATTCAGCATTTCTGTCTGATATTTCCATATAATCTGCAACAGGTTGTGGGATCATAGATACATTTTGAAACATACATGTTTATACCGATGTATGGAGTGGTAGCAATAATAGGGATATAAAGAAGTATGTAAACAATATAAGAAATGTAAAAATGATGTACTCTGCATTAGTCTGGCTGGTTACCATCAGCAGCACAGTTAGAATGGTGTGAGCAAACAACACAGTTATGTGTATTCTGTTAGTTTGTTAAAATATGTAATGCTCTATATAATAATAATAATAATAATAATAATAATAATAATAATAACCATTATACCAACAACAACAACAATAATAATCATAACAATGATAATAATAATAATAATAATAATAATAATAATAATAGATTCAATCTATATAGCGCCTTTCAGGGTACCCGGGGGAGACCACAGCAGCAGAGGACAGCGACAACAGAGCCAGGCGGTGAACAACCCAGAGGTTGTGGTGGAGGGAGGACCAGCACAGCAGCAATGGATAGCCCATAGAGCATCGAGTATGTCTGCTTATAAGTTAGCGTTGCTATGCTAACAGCTGGTCGGTGATGCTAACAGCTGATCAGCCGGGCTAACAGTTGCTCAGTGGAGAAAAGTGAGTCCATGGAGCCAGTTCTTCAGGTGTGCAAGCTTCAAAGATAGTAGCACAGCCTAAGAGCTTGTAAAGACAGCTTTCTTCTTTCAACAGAAAAAAAGCTGTTTTGTCACGGATCGAGAAGCGGCGATATTCACGCTAGCATCCTCTCGCATCCGGGTTGCCATGGAAACATCTTAACATCATATCATCATCATCGTCTCCTCTTTGGAGGATTAGAATTTAATGAATGCAGACACAGTTGAATTTCTTCTTGAAGTACAACTGGACATATATATATGTATGTATGTATGTTTGTATGTATGTACGTATGCATGTCAACATACCTAGGTAAGAAATGACAATGCAACATAAATTCATTTCTAAATACAAAAGTATCATGATGCCATTGAGCATCTTCAGACTTCCCCGGCCACCCCACATCCCATGCGATAAAGTCGAATTTAAACTGGGTACTTTTA
Source organism: Acanthopagrus latus (assembly GCF_904848185.1). Classification (NCBI taxonomy): domain Eukaryota; kingdom Metazoa; phylum Chordata; class Actinopteri; order Spariformes; family Sparidae; genus Acanthopagrus; species Acanthopagrus latus. The sequence continues at coordinate 30,464,388 of NC_051049.1, read as the reverse complement.
ACAAAATAATACCTAGCAATTTAGTATGTGCTCAGTCAGAACACTGAAAACAGTAAACTGTTAATGAGTTTTTGACAGGACCATTCATAATATTTTTGAAACAATCAACAAATGAAAAAGTCTCCCATTTAGAGGGATATTTCAAAATTAATCAGAGAATGCAATAACTAAAGGTACATAAGGTAGCATGTACATAAACCAAAACAGGAATTTGCTGTGGGCAAGTTGAAACAGTCAGAGGGAAAAGTGTTTCTTTAACCGAGTCAAGCCCTGCAACTTTGGCTTCTTTTCATGTGTAATATCACATCATGAATGGCAAATGTGCTCTGACTTGGCAAAACAAAGCTGCTGCTAATCAGTGAATGTTGGAAGCACACGTTTTTTTAACACCTACCTAAAACTTTTGCACTTTTTCAGTGGCAGGGCTGATAGACAGCTCAAAAGTTTTGTATGATGTATAAGGAGTTTATGGTTGACTCCATCTCAGTTAGAGTGTCTGGCCTTTACCTGCTATTAGCTGCAGCAGAGGAACAAGCTGAGCAAAGACAGCAGAGTAAATGGGCCAAGAATGCCCAGGGCATTTTGATTCCTGTGTTGTTTTTACAAGTTACAATCTGGAATGTGAGCACACTTTAACACAGTTAACACTGCTGTCTAAAGGTCCTGGTGGGTTTGAGGGTTGCGTGTCTCTGATGCTCTGAAAATAAGTGGGTAAGTGAACTAGCCTGTGGTTTCTCACGCACTGGGACAACAGCACAGCAGGAGAGTACAAAAATAGATTAACACAACACATGGGCCACTCAGACCACGGGATCCTCTGACTCATTTTATATATAGCGCTGAAAGCATATAGGTGAAGGGTTTTTAAGGTGTGGGGACTTTTGGGATCTACCAGTGGATGTGAATGCTGCTCTGAAGACAATCCCCACAGGAACCAGGGGCACCCAGGAAGTGAACCAGCCAAGGTGTACTCTCAGTGGCAGGGAAACAAGAACCAGTCAGACCCAAGAGAGGCATCACACAATACCAATGCCCGATGGTTAGTGGACCTAAGGGCTGACCACAGCAACATCCCAGAACAAGAACCAGTAACCATCTCAATGGCAGACATCCAAGAAAGAGTGTCAAAGATGAAGAGCTAGACAGCACCAGGCCCCGATATGATCCATACATACTGGCTGAAGAAGCTAACTGCAATCCATAAATGCCTAGCAGCACAGATGAACCAGCTGCTGAGGGATGGGACCCACCCAGAGTGGCTAACCCAGGGCCTAATCATGAAGGACCCCCAGAGGGGACCCATTGCATCCAACTACCGGCCAATTACCTGTCTCTGCACAACATGGAAGGCCCTGTCAGGCATCATTGCGGCAAAAGTGAGTAAGCATGTGGCTCAATACATGAGCGAGGCACAGAAAGGAATTGGCAGTAACACCAGAGGAGCCAAGCACCAGCTACTGGTAGACAGAAGTCGCCCGAGACTGTAAGAAGAGACTGACCAACCTGTGTACTGCCTGGATTGACTACAAGAAAGCCTACGACTCAATGCCGCACACATGGATACTGGAATGTCTGGAACTGTATAAGATCAACAGGAGCCTAAGGGCCTTCATCCAGAACTCTATGGAAATGTGGAAGACAACCCACCCTAGAGGCCAATTCAAAGCCGATTGCCCAAGTCAACATCAAGTGCGGCATATACCAAGGAGATACGCTATCACCACTGCTGTTCTGCATAGGCCTGAACCCCCTCAGTCAGATCATCACGAATACTGGCTACGAGTACTGATTCCGTAGTGGGGCAACAATCAGCCACCTGCTCTACATGAATGACATCAAGCCAGGAGTGAACGAGAAATAGACTCACTGATCCACACCACCAGGATCTACAGCGATGACATAGGGATGTCATTCGGATTGGACAAGTGTGGCCGGATGGTCTCAAAGAGAAGCAAGATGATCAGGACAGAGGGGATTGACCTACCAGAGGGCAACATAGGTGATATCCAAGACAGCTACAAGTACCTTGGCATCCCACAGGCTAATGGAAACCATGAAGAGGCCACAAGGAAGTCGACTACAGCCAAATACCAGAGAGTCCTGAAAAGTCAGCTGAATGGTAAGAACAAGGTCCGAGCCATCAACATGTATGCACTACCAGTCATCAGATACCCCGCTGGTATCATAAGCTGGCCAAAGGAGGAGATAGAAGCCACAGATATCAAGACTAGTAAGCTCCCCAATCCAGCACCCTGGGGCTATACACTAAGCGGAAAGAGGGAGGCTGAGGGCTCCCTACAGTGTCCTTGCTGAAAGATAAAATACATGAAAACACAATAGTTACCAATCAATCTACACATTTCACAACAAACCTAAATGTCTCTGACGTTCCACGTTCAAATACAGCCTCATTGCCCATCCATGAAAAAGCAATTAAACCTCCCACTTGTCTATAGCAATACATACATCCTACAGGAAATGCAGTAGTACCTGTTTATTAAAATTATTCTGTATTAATGTTATTTCACTGTAGCCTTAGTAAACATACCTGTTAGACAAAATAATTGACTACTGTTAACTCACCTTTATCTGAGAATACAAAATCAGCGCAACAAGATAAGACTACCTGACTCTTACCATTATTCTGTTAATATTATTTCACTGTGTGGCCTTAAGAAACAAACAAACCTGTAAAGACAAAATACTTACCTGTCACCTTTACTTTACTCTGTACATACAAAGTCAGCTCACCTAGATAAGACTACTTCATCTGATTTTTACTATTATTCTATATCAATATTATTTCATTAACCAAAAAATACAAACCACAAATACCTACCAGTTGTGTGTGTTCCTCAAATATCTCTGCGGATCAGGATCAGACTGACCTGAGAGTTTCAGCATGGTTGCTGCTTGGCTCAAGGGTGTGCCACGTTGGATTTGTTTGGACTGCATCGACATGGTGAATAAATTATTTCATAAATGCTTTACAAATTCTGCGAGCATTGTCAACCGGAGCCACCACAGTCATGTGTGCACCAGAGCCGGTCACTGCACACCATAGCCACGTGCACACCAGTGCCAATCACTGCAGAGCTCAAACCCACGACATACCTTAAGAAACAAGCAGATTTATACCTGCAGCGGCGCAAGCTGGACCGGGATTTTGCTAGCGGTATGGTCCCATTCTGTGCATCTAAACTGACTGTTGTGGATTAATGAGACTAAACGAGTCCGGACCGAGTCTGTTCCGGTCTGAGGAGATCCCGAGGACAACAAAGTGGAATCGGAATCTGTGGATGTTTGTGTGTAGCTAGCTGCTAGCCCAACCCCATGACCCACCTCCCGAGTCGACGGACTCATTGGCAGGTCCAAAACTGGACTTAGGGTAAATAATGTCTGCCACGCTTTTTTGCGAACATTGCTGTCATGTTTGTTTTGTGTCTGGTGCAGGAAGAAACAGTAAAAACATACTTTTCTCACGAAAACATCCGCAAGCAGAAAGTTTGGTTGCTGAGGAACAGGGGAAGCTGTGTGAGGGACGCCGGCAGTGATACAGACAGCGACAGAAAGAGTTGAGAGATTTGTAACATATAGCGTGTTTGGAGTGTATAGTTAGTGTGTTATATAGTGTTTAATGTAGTGTGTTTAGTGTGTAGTGTAGTGGTTGTTTTGTGCTGTGAGTCAAAACAAGGAGGAGACTGCTGAATGTGGAACAGGAATGAGCTGAGAAGCCCTTAGCCAGCATTGCCTGCATTTAAATGTAAATAGTTACATATAACTTTGTACATTTCAAAAACGTACGCACAAATTTAGCAAACAACAATTTATATTTGCATTATAACTAATGCAGTTGGTTCATTAAACATATTTGTTGTTTTCACAGTAAAAAATCTAACTTTTTCCTACTCTGATTTTATGTTATTTTGTGATTGTAGGTCCATAGTGTTAATATAGTGTGTCAAAATGAAAAAATAACTGTACAGTCACACGTGAAGTTGTGCTGAAAATAATGACACCAAACAGGGCAAGGTAAATAGTTTTTAAGGAGAAATATAATGTTAAAATCAAAAGTAGTAAAAAAAAAAACAGCCAATTATATCCCTGATGTCCCACCTTCAAACACAACCTCATTTGGCCATCCATGAAAACGCTACTTAACCTCCCACTTTTCTATAGGAATACATGCTTCCTACGGGCAATGCACTAGTTTTCTATAAAATGTGGTACTTCAAATAAACACATGAAGGCTTTCTATTACTTGTTTTGCAAACCAACAGGTGGTGCTAAGGCCAAGATAATAATAATAATAATAACAATAATACTGGTTGTCACTTTGGCCCATATCATTTCCTGTTATAGACTGACCCCAGAACAACATCACAGAAAGGAATGTTGATGTGGTGTGAAAACTGCCATGATGTACATGTCCTTTACAAGTGGATGTACACTTTTGACAGAAAGTCAAAAGTGTACATCCACTTGTACATATCCTTTACAAGTGTACACTTTTGACTTTTGATTGTCTGTCAAGGTGTCAAACAAATTAAACGGCTTGATCAGTGAATTCCTTCAGTGCCAAATCTAGTTGGAGTCCCTGTGAGCCAAGCTGGACTATAAATGGAGTTGACTTTGCAAGTCAACCCAACTACCTGGACCTCTGTGGTCAGCATGAGTAAAAAAATGATTGACCACGACTGAAAGCTAAAATGAATTGAGCAGGTCCACCTAATACAATACATGGGCATTTTGTGATACCAGACAAACAGGCATGGGATAGGCCAGTGATTGCATCATGTCGTTAATATTTAATTAAATTAAATTAATTAAATCAAATTTATATTAACATTGGCCTACTGCCTACTGAAATGTATGTGACATAATGTTTGATGACAATTTACAAGCTTAATTCAAATGTGTAGAAACATTTTATGTATTCTTACTTTGGATAGATGGCAGTCATCTTGGCAGCTGCAAATCCAGGCTTACAGGCTTCCTCACTGAGATTGCCATACTTATAGATTAGTTCCAGAGGCCTGTAGACATGGAGGAATGAAATCAAGCAAATATCAAATATTCACACAAAATATAAACGGTACAACAGTGTAAACTAGAGGGACATTAGTAGAGCACAGACCTTTTTCAAGGCCAGTAGTCATTGTTCTAAGATGAAAAAATATAGACATCAGGGCAGTATTTTTTTACAGTGAGCTCTCTGTCTGTCTCTCTCCGAATGAGGGTAAAGAAAGATAAAGTCATCATCATTATTGATGGCCAAAATAGCAACTGTAAAAAGACAATGGTATTGTGAATGTTGACTTAGATACGGATTCACTGGATTTCTAAAATTGGCTATGTTTAATCACTATTGCTGCTTTTACTATCTGCTTGACCATCTAAGATGCCCTTTCATTCGATGTGAACAAAAGTGAAAAATAATTAATCATCTGCTCCATGATTTGAATCCACTCCAGAATTGAATGGGTTCTTCCTTGACCCATGGAAGAACCAGGCTCATGCCTATTATGCCACCACTGATACCATGCCTGAAAGACATTAGTTCCAATCCTTTGTGTAGATAGTGAATGTTGTAAAATATGTATACTCACAGTCTACCATCCAGCTTCAGAAGGAATCCTTGTTTGTCATACACTAGACAAAGAAAAGGAAAGTATGTTGACATTTAATGAAATGCTTAAACACTGATAACATCAGTGACTTTATGTTTAAGATATTTAACTACGATGAGAGGTTTCTGAAATAGCACAGCTATAATCTTAGTCCAGTATCTAAAAGCAATTCTGCAGCATGCAGTATTTGTAATGTGGGAAATGTGCCAGGGATGACCTGGCTAACTCCAACCATGCCTTGAACATTCTGTAGTTGTTGAGATTAGGTCACCTTAGAATGGCATAGGGCAAATGACCTCACACAGCAACTTGTCTTTGAGACATTGGTAATGGACGATGACCCTCATTTCTTAAGTATTGTTTTTACTTTATATGCTGACCTGCATGAAAGAAACCAATTAGATGTTCAAGTCCAGCAACACATTATACAGACCAAGAAAACTACTTAAACTTAAATGTTGTAATGGAACATCTGAAAAATGCAAGGCAAAACAAAGAAAATACTGAAATATCCTGTAACTGCAAAGAATACATCAGTATTGTCTGAAAAGGACAGCGCTTGACTTCATGATTCTTATTGACTGCCTATGGATCATCCTTGCATGAGCAACAGATCCATTGAAAAGGTTTCATTTGTGACAAAAGCCATCATGCAAATCATGTACAAAAGTTGCTGTACTCAATTTGAGCTGCACGTGATGGTTTGATACTTGGACTTCTCTTGAGCTCATGTTTAACACCACTGTGACATATCTATAAGGTAGGAAAAGGATATTTTCATCCACAGTGATTAATCTACATACAACTCACAGTGCATTTAACAGATCCAGTGTTCAACCGGTCCTTCTACACTAAACAGCCTCTGGTCAGCATCCTTAACTCCGAACAGCACAACATACCATCTATACGTTAGTCAGTATATGAGTGGTACTGGTCATGCTCCAAACCTGTCCAATGCAACTGCCCCTTAATACACTGCAACAACATTGACCTTTAAATTGGTGACTATTTGATACATCATGACACTGACTTTAGCTCAGGGCCTCCTCTTAATCATTACAATCATTTTCATGTCACACCAAAAAAAAAAGAGCTGCGATAGGTAGATTGTAATAGATCCACTACTGTATACATCATTAGACACTGACAACTAAATAGAAACCACATGTAAATACCATTGACCATGCTTTCTTTAAGAGAAGATTGCACCCAGATGACACATTATTGCGGAATGCTGTTCTCTTTCTTTACACAATTGAAAGCTGTCCTGGGTAACCATCGATGGCAAGGGTGGTGGCTGAAAGATCAGCCCTTTCACAAACCAACCACTACCAACTTGTCACCATGAATACTGAAGGATGCATAACTTGTTCAGCGGTATAGTTTCCAAATACCAAGTTGCACTTGATAACCATTAAACAGACATCTTCCAAGAGATACCACATTTTCAAGGTTGCAGGTTGCATACTCTATCGTGCATTGCACCTGAATTAATACAACAATAACGGTGGTCTTTATGAAAAAGATCAGAATGAATACTAAGGTTAGCATGATATATATACAACCACACACATATACAAATATATACATATACACATATATATATACTATACATATACACATATTGTTGAAGCCATTTTGCAGAATTGCCTTATTGATTCATAATTATGTTGAGACCATGCATTTTCTGATGTGAATTATGCTGATCATGTGTTGCAATGTATTGTGTTGAGGTTTCTGTTTTGTGTTACATGATCTGTAGGTGGGGGATGCCTTTTGATTTAGGACAGGTGAACAGGTGCTCAGAGGAGTGGAAGGGCAAACAATTCTCAACTGCACAGCACGAAACACTTTGTCTGAAGCCAAATTCATTTATGATTGCTCTGTTTCATGCTTCAATAAAGGCCAAATGTGAAATTGAGAATATGAGTGAACGCTGATTTAAGGACTGCTCCTAACACATGTACATATATATACGTGTGTCACATACACACACACACACACACACACACACGCACACACACACGCTTGAAACAGAGTTTTTAGTGCATGTCTGCTGGGTGTGGAGTTTAATAGAAATGCTTTTTCATTTCCAGAATATATCTGCATTTTTTGACTCATAAATAAAATGAGTAATAAATCATCCAAATTGCATTTTCATTTTCTTCTTCAAGACTGCTCATTTTGTAACTTATTAAAATGATAAAGAAAATTGCATTTGAGATTTAATTTTCAAAAGATGCCCCAGCAAATAGGTACCAAAATTCAATTTGAAATGTCAAATTTGAAAATTAAAATGCATTAGCAGCAATGCTTTTTCATTTTAAGGTCATCGCTGCATTATGTGACTCACAAATAAAATGAGTAATAAATAAATTTTCTTCCTCAAGATCGCTCATTTTGTAACTTAATTAAAATGATAAAGAAATTTGCATTTGAGATTTAGTTTTCAAAAGATGCCCCAGCAAATTCAGTTTGAATTCGCAATCCCAAGTGGCGCAGGAGAGTGAGGTCAGCGACCTATGTTATTCTTCAGCGCCCAGTCTGACCGACTGTGCTATGCATCTACGTTAGGGGGCAGCGGTGTGCATATTACAACGCTGGAGCAAAAGGAGAGAGTGAAGGCTGTGTTGGTAGCATAGACTGTGGTACATGTTTTCAGAAACAGCGTGAAAATCACCACCATGTCCAGTTCTGTACTGCGGTCAAGTCAGCCATGGTTTGCATTTGCTTGGTCAAATTAGCCGCACTTTTTTTTCCAGTGCGCAAATGCTCTAATGTATCAGTGCTCGAACGTTGATGTTGCCCCCATATTGGATGTGGCAGCTTAGCCCCGTGAACTAATACCACTTTATAAAGCTCCTTCTACAAAGTGCTACAAGTTAATGTCTCTCATTTACACATTCACTCACACGTACGGATATATTCAGGACACAAAGAGGAACCAAAAACAACGCGTGTAATGTTCTCTGGTGATTATAAAGGTTTGAAGTCAAATTCTCTTGAAGTAGATAATGAAAATGCAATTTGGATGATTTATTACTAATTTGTGAGTCACATAATGTAGCGATGACCTTAAAATGAAAAAGCATTTCTGCTAATGCATTTTAATTTGCATTATGGAACAGATTCGCTTCCATACTGCGCTGCAATGCTGTTATACTAATTTTTTTGTTTGTTTTTCTTTTTCCTGGATGGCTCACTTTTGATGAAGCACGATGTGTGTGGACTGAGTTAACAGCAACCCCTTATATCAACTTAAATCAATGAAAGGGCTTCTGTTTTAAAACAGTGCTAATGGTGGTCTGAGCATGGGTGAATGCAAAGCAAATTGAGATTTGAATTTAGATTATTTACTCTGACTTCTTGGACATGCAAAGTCTTCTCCCTTAGGGTAGAAAGACGCTATAGTCAATATATATATTGTTCATAATAAGAACATGAACAAACAGGTAACCATAACACAAGGTTATCATGTTGTTTTGGAAGCAGGCAGAGATTGGCAGAGTGAAGTCTGTGAAGTAAATACCAGAGGATAGATCAATAAATTTATTTTTATTCAATCTCAAAAAAATAAAGCTATGACACAGGGGTCAACACACAAACACTTATCAAGGTCTTTCATTGTTCTATCATCTCACTGAAGCAAAGCATAGCAACAGAAGAAATTCACATGGTGCAGATAAGTCAGTGAGGCACGTACTGACACTATCTCTGGGAGAACAGTGTGTGATGTCTGGATGGTTTACTAAGAGATAAGTTGTGCTGACTGTTCTAGGAAAGTGAGGGAGGATGCATATCTTGCTGTAGCATCACATAAAGCAGGGCCTGCCTTCCTTCCTTCCTACCTACCTATTATAAACCTTTAATACTTTGGCTCACAGTCTCTCAGTCAGTCAATGTGTCTTCAGTGATATGATCACAGGTGCAGCTCCAAACACTGGAGACACATTGAGGAGCACTGAGATCCAACCACTCAGACCACATTCAGAGTTAGTCTGAGAATGATGAATGTATTTATGTCATAATTAATATGTGTTTAAGCAATACAGCTGAAAAAGAAATAGTTTAACATTTTAAAGTAGCCACTGTTGCAACGCCAACCCTTTTGCAAATTTGGCATAAAGTTATACAGGTCTTTGTTTTCAAAACATCTCTGTTCATCTCAAAGAGTTGGTCAATTCTACTGGGCCACCAATTTTAAACAGCAGCACATGCTTTTTGTAAACGGTGAGATGCATGTGTTTATTTGCACATAGAGTAAGCAAGTAAGGTCCAAACGTAAGTTGTCACTTGAGATGCATGTGGAGACACATTGTGATGCCAGTTGTGAACTAGCATACTTCTGTAATTTCATCCCCATGCAACAGCATCCATCTTCTCTGTACAGATACAGGCTTTTGGGAGGAGGTACAATATCAGTGGCAGTTACTTATCAAGTTTCAGATAACCTGAAATTAGTAAAGCGCATGCCACCAAGGTACAGATCACTACACCGCCAAGAAATGTAATCACAGTTTTATCCATAGGTGAAAGCTAAATAAGTCCTGTCCTGTAAGCTGCCTGGTTCCAGATCTTTGAATCTTTGTCAACATGTTTGTTATGTGTAGTAGTCAAATAGATCTGGTGATGCCTTTACTGATGGCTGTTTCCTTTATTCGATGAACAATTGTCTAATCAGGCTTTTGAAGACAGGATTAAAAATGTCATCTTACCAATCTTACAGACTGATAATGTAACACCTTCATGTATACCTTCAACTAAGGTATACAATACCATGCTGCCCTGATTTAACTGATTCTGTTTGTTATGCAATGCATGACCAATGGAGGCTCAAACTTTTATGTAAAAGATATTTTAAAGATAAAGATAAGATAGTCCTGTTTTTTTGGATCAAACTTATCCAAATCCTACTGAAGCTGAAGCTGAGGGTTTGATCCGGATCAAAACTAGGATTGGATTCCGTGATCTGATTTCAGAATCCTTCTTTCCCTTTTGAACAAGCCATTTTCAAGATTTGATCCAATCCGACTGAACAACTCGCCCGTTGGCATCAGTCAGATTAAACTCTGCAGATTTTTAGCTGGTTTTTATGCTTTGTGTGACTTCAAGTGCTTTAAAACATCAGATTTCCTGTGCCTTTGATATTATAATATAAAAACAAACAAACAAACAATCAAACAAACCAAAAAGCACTAAAAGGCCATTAAAAATTCATAAGCATGAATGGTGTTGGAAGAGTTTTAAACCACCAAAACTGACCAACGTGGCTTTCTAATTTCAATGTGAAAGTAGGTGGAGGACTCTGCCTATACCTGATTTTACTATTCATCCCGCGGAGAATATGCTATCCCCATAGTGTCTGTAACATAGAGGTGTATGTTTGTGGCTCTTTATATGCTGCATTTGTTCACCTCAGTTAAAAAAAAAAAAAAAAAACAGACAAACACCATACAACTTCACACAATCTAGTACAAGAATAAATAAATGTCACTCTGTATTTGATTGTCTGGTAATTCTTATTCTTTGTATGTAGTAGAGGTATAAAGAAGAACCTTTTTTCTACCTCTTACACACCACTTTCTAATCAAGCCAAGACACAGGGTAGCAGAGCCAGACACACTCTCTAGAACTCTCTACCCCCCTAAAATTTGAGAAAAACCCTCATCCCTAGCAAGCGGTACATAAACATTCAATCCAACCATCTTTCAGATTAAATCTGCTGTAAATGTTATATGTTAATGTATATTTTTATTCAAATACATGTTCAATGCTTTACATTTTAATGATTACACTGTGACGCCCTAGCTCTCATTTGTTCTATGTCCATATATAACAGAAATAACAGTATCAGCACCTTAGAATCACTTGTTTTTTTTAAATAGATGAACTGGCTCCCCCATCTGGTAAAAATTTAGATTCCTGCAAGTAGAAAGTCATCTCCCCTAAACAAACATCACTGTACTTGCTTTTGATATTTCAGATTTATGTTTTCCATTTCAACCAATATCAGAGTCTTTGTAAATGTCAGTGTTATTGTCAAGATTATATTACAGTCAGCACAGCAAAAATATGATGATGACATTTGTTCAGACATTTAGCTTTTTATCAAGTCAACATCATGGCTTTTCACATTTAAAATGAAGAAATCATTAAGCACAGTTGAATTAGTTTGTAAGTTAGCTTCTGCTGTAATAGTGAGTTGTGGCTGAAACAAGGGCAGCTGAATGTAAGAACTCTCAGTTTACCTGACTTAAGGACTGCATTGTAATAATCATTTCAAGTTTCAAGTTCAAGTGATCATTTAATGGAAATTACTGAAAAAAATCAAATAAAAAATCAATAATTCATAACTAAAATTGAGAACAGTTCACTGAATGCTATAAGGACTGATTTACATTTTTTATGTTCTAATCATTCTAAATCAGGAGGGAGGGAATTACACATTAAAATGCCTCGATTTGTGTAATTCAGATTGATACACCTCATGAGCTTCAGATTTTTTTTACCTAGAAAACAGGAGTCTGGATCCCCATCTCTTACATTGAAATTGATTTACTGTAGGAACTAGGGCCTTACAGGATATCATTTTCCATATTGCCTTGCGATGTGTACATGTGTTATTACAGTCAGCAAATTAACTCAAACACATCCTGCTGCAGGTTTTCTGCTGCTTGATACAAAAGGAAAAACTTGCACATCTCCAAGAGAAGTTTGTGTGATATAGCATTCAATTTACTCTGAGTTTTTGAATACACAAAGGCTGTTGCTTGTGGATCACATGCAGGCTCTGAATGCATGGTGAGTGGCTCTGAGTTGCCTTTGTTGTTTGGTGTGGAGGAGCAATATGCAGGTTTAAATGGAATTGGATCATGTTGAAAAGTCTGTCACTGTGGACAGTTAAAACATAAGCCTTGTCTCCCATGTCTGTCAGGATGAGGAATAATCTGGTGGATGTGTAGTGCTTGAAGTGGAAAAAAAACATTAGACACAAAAATTGCTACTTCTCATATTCTCATGTTTGCAAAACAAACAGACGGCAGAGAAGAGTGGGCAGGTGAGAACAGAAATGTAATTGTTGTATGAGAAGCCCTTTAGGCCAAAAGTACATACTTCACTTTCACATACATATATACTGGTGCTGACAAATGTACATACATGCATAATCCCAGTACTGCAGTCATGCCCACCCTTTTTTAAGCTTACAAGCTAATTTCAAAATGACAGGTCAAAATGATCTACCTCAGTGATGCTGAGTGGGTCCCTGGGAAATTCAATGGGTCCCCACTCCCCAGTTAAAAACATGTATTTCTTTCTTATATTATTCTATTTCTTAAATTTTATTGAGTGTTAAACTCCTTTGATGACAGGGGGACCCCCTCCTGGGCCATCCAGTGAGTGACTTTTAACAGCGTCAACACTGCTTTGTCCTGCTGACTGTCCACCGTCATCTGACTTTGTTCCAAGTCTTTTTGTAGAGCAGGAATACTGAGGCAGGACTGATGTTCTTTGCTTAAAACATGGCGAGTGATGGTGGAGTGCTGATAGTTGGTGCATTTGTTTGATTTGTGCATAGATGTGCCTGTTTTGTTATAAATAGTGAAAATGTCACAATACATGAAATTGTCATCTGAAAAGTGCAGCCATTTGTATGTGGTGAGCTGCTGCTTGAGAAAAGTTTGCTTTTTTTGGGAGAAAGATGCAGAAGGTTGAGGCACTTCTTTTGCAGTGGGCTCATGAGGCTTAGTAGAGGAGGAGGCAGAAGTAGGTACAGGCAATGTTGAGGTACTCACTCTAGGCTGAGGCTGAGGTAGTGGGAGCAGAAAATACAGCTGCAATAGTCTGCTGACCTGCAACAGGTTTTATATTTTTCTTCGGTGGCATTTTTGCGTTCTCCTTTTCCTGCTTACACGAGAAAAAACGGGATCTCGTTGGAAGCACGATGTATGCACAGACGCCGTTTGGGCATAACAAAATGGCGGCTGCCATTCAATGTAGTTTTCATCACCACCACAGATTATGTTTTATTTATTTCATTACAGCACGTCCCCTAAACGTTAAAACATAATTGACATGAATAAGCACAGCATCGAGCAGTGTAAACGTGGGTTTATTTACTATGAAGTTCATATTTTTAATTTTTGAAATGAAATCAGTGGTGACGGGCTAGTTGTTTTGGTAGTGGCTAAATTAGCATGTCGCGATCCTTTGTACAGGGGATCACGTCTGCGCCGAGTAGATGCGCAGAGGGTTGAAACAATGCTTGTCCCGTCTGCTAAAATCAAGGTTTCTTTTGCCAGTTACTGTGATTAAACATGAGTTGTTTAATGTTCACAATGTATCGTTTTTCATGGGAAAAATGAGGTGCGTACCTGGGACGCATGGATAGTGATTTTAGTGCGTCCTTTCAAATTTTAATGTGTCAGGGACGCAGGACGCGTACCTGGCAACATCACTGCTACCTGCATTAAAAGTACTCAACATCTATTTATTTATACATATACTGTGTATACTTCATATTAAACAATGCATAACTGATATTGAGAGAGTAATGTAATCCTTGGTATTGCACATAAAAATAAACAGAAGTAATGCACATAGGTGACAAATTGCTATCAATATTACACACAAATTACACACTGGGAGTTTTGCAGTAGCTTGCACGTTTGTGCATACATGGTGACCCGTGACCCCACGTCAATCAGGTGGCATAGATTTGAGTTTGCTTTGTATGTATGCAAGAGTGAGTATGTGATAATGTAAAAGTGAGTACGAATGTATGTAAGAGTTAAGCATCAACATGGATTTAATCATGCAGGGAGTCAGAGGGATAGATTAGTGCCACAGACAAAAGTCACCAATCTCATGAGCAATTTAAAGCTGCAGTATGGAGTTTGGAGAAATAAGTGGACTTAGTCAGAAAATTTGAATGATACAGCTCCCAGGTCCCTCCTTCTTTCCCTCTGCTGCGCTGCAGCCCTGCCTTCAAAGCCCCTCCCTACAGAGGAGCCTGCTGTGCACAGCGGTTTGTAACCACGGTAACAGAGGAAGCCAGAGAACCAAGCCGGTGCACTAAAAATAACAACAACGACAACATAAGCCCTGATTGTTCTATTTCTGACCAATACAACTAAATTACAATGAGGAGTCTCTCATGCAGATCACTATAGATATCTATCCCTCACATATTGGACAGCGTTACTACGTAATCATTACCCAGTGATGCATGAGTAACATTATTTCTCAAAACCAATTCAACTATTTCAGAATGTACTGAACACATATTAACGTTATAACTGTCTAGTCACTTGAAAGACACTTTTGCTAACCAGTAGCCATAAAGACAAGAGCTAAACACAAGATTTAGCATACAAGCTAACAAGGCAGATTTAGCAACAGGCTACGTAGCTTGACTGCAACATCGTACAGCGCTGAGTTATGCATTGTTGCGAGTATTACTGTAACCGCCGCCACCATAACCTTGCCTTTAAAACACAGAATTAACTACATATCAAGCAGCGGTCCTTACTTATCCAGCAGAACAGCTGCTAACTCTGCATCACTCCCTGCACTTCTGAAATGATGCTCCCATATTTATCCTTGTTTTGTCTCTGGCTCTGTCTAATTCTTTCTTTTTTACACTGCTTTTCTCTATCTGTCTTTTTATTTCTTCTCTTTAGCCCCTTCTAGTTAGAAAATGTGCCACATTTGCAGCCACGTAAAGGCTGCAATCTGCCGTCTTGTCTATGTGAAAGGGAGGTATAATATTCCTTCTTTTCAAAAAAGCCGCCACTGGGGTAGGCTGAAACGTGACGTGACATGAAGCACGCAGTTGGTGGGTGTGAGCCCCATGGTACAAGTGTCAGTTTCCAAACAGCAAGATGCAACTGCTATGGTTTTTAGGTTAACAAATAGCAATGCTTGTAATGGAACTGCTGTGGTCAACTGTTTCCTGGTTTTAAAACTCCCGGCTGTGGGTCGCACAACAGTGCACGTCATGGACACCTCTGCCTGTCTCTCAATTGGGGACCGGGACATCGATGACTTGGATTTACATAGCAATGGAGGTGGCAAAAAGTGTACCCTACTAGGCGTCATATCGGCAGACCAAAACAGACCCCCAGTATACTGTGGTCTTCATTTTCATTTATTTATGTATTTATTCATTAGGGGTTCACCATATTTTTAAAACCATGAATACAGGTATTTTCATGTGTTTACTTGTGAAACCGTGTACTGATACCCGTTGTGTGAAATACCCGTCAATATTCAGGGGGGCCCCCCATCTCCCAAGTGTTGCACAATACTAATCTAAATTTTCAGTAGGCATATACAGTAATATTACGATATTTCATGGATGCAATGTGCTATAGCAGTGTTTCCCCTAGATTTTTTGTGGCAACGGTGCACTGACTTGGTGACCTAGCAACACTAGGGGGTCCAGAGGAGTAACAGCTCACCACCTCGGCTCCCGCAGCTTAACACAGTCTTTCGATGTAACTTTAGACATAGACGCATAAAAAAAAAAAAAAAAAAACACTGGGCAGAACCGGGACACCTTGAATGGACCTAAGAATGCCAAACACCCAGAGGAAGATCACCCACATGCCTAAATCCACCAGACTCGCAGACGTTCAGTCGCCCCAATCTAGCCAAGCTAGCATGGCGGACCACACACCGCCGCCACTTAAGGCTCAAGTGGAGATTGATAACTTGGTAATGAGAATTACTACCGAGGTGCTTAAAGGCGGTGAATCCTCCATCAATAAGAGGATTGATCCTGTCCTCATGAGGCTAGAGGCTTACTTGTCTAAACTCACCGCATTTGATACTTGGCTTGCCGAGGCTGAGCAACGCATCTCCGACTCTGAAGATGCTGTGGCTAACCACACTGCTAAAACCTAGCCGAAGTCGGGAAGAAGCTGGAGACAAGTGCTGGACAAAACTGATGAGCTACAAATCAGGGGACGACGATGTAACATTCGCATCATCAGACTACTCAAGGACAGCGAGGGCTGCAACCCCGTCTCCTTTTTAAAAACCTGGCTGCCGGAGCTGCTGCTGCAAATACAAGTGTGTATTGCGTGAGCTAGAGGGTGTGACATCATCACTAGAATGTAGAACAGCTGGAAGAGCTGGAGAAAAAGTTCTCTTCAACTTGATTTAGATCCCACATCTTTAACTTCACATAAACACTATATACATATAAATGTAGCACATCTTGTTGGTTTTCAGCTGATGGTCCTATTTCAGATGTAGGACTCACACTTTCGGCTGTAGAAGTCCTAGAGCAACGAGCACTCCAGCAGCTTCCCCATAAGGCGCAATGTTAACTTTGAGCATAGGTTTCTGGAGGAGAGCAGACAGGACTTGTTTTGTCTCTTGCTCTGCTGCTGTCATTTTTCACTCTCCAGAAATAAAAAAAATGACATCACATATTCAATATATAAATATTTTGGTGATAACTATGACATTTTTTCTGAAACTGTTCACCTTTTAAAGCTCTTTGAGCCCTCTTACTTTTTAGCTTTCATCATGCAACACACCCCATTAGTTAATCAGTTCTTCTCTAATCTGGCTGGATTCTCTGGATTTTTTTCAAGATCTCCCAAGAGAACCAGTGTGGTTGATAGTGTGGTGGCATACAGACTCCCAAGAGCAAGCACAGTAAGCTGGAACTTCCATCGCTGTGCTGTGAACACTGAGTTTGAGCACGAATGTGACATCATCCAGTGTCTTGAAATCATCAGGGGAGTTTTAGCCTACCACTCTGCAGGAAGCTCAAGGGTTTGTGTGGCTACTCAATGATGATACTTTGAGCTTCTTCCGTAAACTGTTTCATAGCATTATGCCTCGTGTGAACATTTTCTTCAGCCAGCTCGAGAAGCGGACCATCAACTCAGTCTTTGTCCGGGTAATCATGCAGCAGTACATGCACTTTTTCTGACTTCAGCATATATTATTTAATACAAGTGGCAGCAGGCCACCAAATTATAAAGGAACAGCTTCTTCATCGCAAGGTGTTGCGTGTAGAGGCCCTGAAGGCAGCATGCTCCCAGGGACGTGGACTGCGAGGGCCCGTCCAACGCTGCTTGCAGCTTTAATTAGGGCCCGAGCGCCGAACTGCATTCGGCTGCGAAGCCCTATTGTATTTGCTAGGATTTTTATTTTTTTATTTTTTTAATTTCCTCTGTACTCTTTGGGAGCACTTTTGGTGGACTTAACATGCACAAAAACTCACCAAAATTTGCCAGCCCCCCCCCAAGGTTGGACGAAAAATGAGGTGAGGAGATTTTACGGGCGCTCAGACCAAAATGGCTCAGCGGCGCCATCCGCAGGTTGGTTTTTGGGGCCTGGCCCATAGGCAAATTTTTGCATAGAGACATGAAATTTGGTGGACTTGTTCATCTTCCCCAGACCCACAAAAAAGTCTCTTGCAGACCCTGGCCATGTCCCACAGGAAGTCAGCCATGTTGTTTTGAAGTTGGAAATTTGGCTTTTTCCAGGGGTCGTATTTGAGCAAACTCCTCCTAGGGCTTTTATCCGATCCATGAAGAAATTGGCAGATGTGCTCTTCAGGCCTTGGGGATGAAAAGTTATTAAAAGATTCGGATTAATATGTACTACGTGGGAGAGGTGGGGCCAAGAATATGGCGTTTTTTCATGAAATTTTGACGCGTCATAATTTTGCCATAAATAGTCCAATCTTCACCAATGCTCTGAGATAGTCTGGCAGTCCGGGCTAGGATAATTTCACATCAGAACATCTGGTGATTTGCATAGCGCCTCCTGTTGGCCATTCACTTAGTCACTCTTCGTAGATGATTTCCCAAATCATAGAAAATTCACCGTACAGAGCTGAAATTTAGTGAGAATATCCCAAACAAGAGTTTTTGAGCAAGTTAAATGACATTTGTGGCCCGGAAAAGTCTTTCTTCTATTTTTTTTCCTCGGTGCCTGTTTGCGAGCATTTAAAATATACTAAACATATTTGAAAATACACCAAAAATTGTATCCCCCCGAAAGTTTGCCGCAAAATTTGATATTTTAGTGGTTTTATGGGCTCTCAGACCAAAATGGCTCAGTGGCGCCATCCGCAGCTTGGTTTTTGTGGCCTCGTCCATAGGGAAATTTTTACCTAGCGACATGAAATTTGGTGGACATGTTCATCTTCCCCAGACCCACAAAAAAGTCTCTTGCAGACCCGGGCCACGCCCCACAGGAAGTCCGCCATTTTGATGTGAATTTTTGATATTGGGCGATTTACTCACCTCGCATTTGAACGAACTCGTCCTAGGGATTTTGCCCAATTGACTTCAGATTCGGTACAGATCATCTAGAGACCATGCTGATCAAAGGTTATTAAAAGAATTTCTATAGGTCAAAAGGTGTGACCTGTAGAGCCCCACAAATTTGGTGACTTTAGGCGAATTTTGATGATTTTGAATGGAAATCTCCATTGACAGTTTCGCTGATTTTTGAAAAAAAGTGTCCTGCTTTCATCTACTTTTTCTGAGCTGCCTTAAAATTCTTGGGCTTATTATGACATATATCATGCAAGTTTTGGCTACGTAATTAATTGGAGGGAAAAAAAACACCTATATAGCAATTGGAATTTTAGATGGATCGATCCTTTGCAATTAAATTACGTTAACCTTTTTGATGGCTTTAACCCATGCTTCATGACAGCTGCTTCAGATGTGACATTTGTGGCCAGAGCCATGCCCAGAAAGCCTCCATACACTCAGGGCACCACCGTGAGGACCCTGTGGTAGCGCGGGTTCACGAGGGCCCGTTCAACTCCGCTTGCTGCTTTAATTAGGGCCTGAGCAGGGAACCTGCAAGGACCCTATTGTTTTTGAAGGAATTCTTTATTAGGGCCCGAGCAGGGAACCTGCGAGGACCCTATTGTTTTTGAAGTGATTCTTTTTTTTTTTTTTTTTTTTCTTCGGACGAAATGATTGCCTTTTTCACTGCCTGGACATACCCCAAAACTCACCAAACTTGGAATGTAAGTCACACCTGGCGAAAAATTTTACAATCTATTGTCGTCCTGAATTTCTGCCACTAGGTGGCGCTGTTATTAAGGAAAGCACGTTTTGGCTAATAACTCCCATATACTTTGTCGCACATTCAAAAACCTTATATCTACGCGTTCACTGCAAAGTGGCGAGTCTAGTGGCATAGGCCACGCCCATTTCCGCCTACCGTTTTTTTCCGCTACGTCGCAAAATGTCGAAAACCTACTTTTTCGAACTCCTCTCAGGCGATTTCACCGATTTGTTGGAAACTTGGCACACATTATCTGTGGACCCTTGTGACAAAAAGTTATTAAAAGAATTTTGATAGGCCAAACAATACTCAAGTTATTAAATAACAACTTCCTGCAGATTTCCTACCAAACAGGAAGTGTTGGATATCTCCACAACGGTGTGTCCAAATGACATGAAACTTAAGATTCTACTTTGACATGACTTATTGAGCATGTGTCGAAAAGTTTAGGCGATGACCACAAGGTGGCGCTCTTTAAATTCAAATAGTTTATATCTCCACATCGGTTGGGCGGATTGACACGAAACTTGGTATAGTCATTGCCACCAAAACAACAAATTCCTGCATATTGTGTTGAAAGCAGACAATCTTGCACATCTAAACAAAATACGGTCTGATTATCACGTAAATGTTCATAATTGTGTTCCATGGACTGATGAGGCTCTGTGTAAAATTTGGTGCAAATCGGCCAATAGATGGCGATCTGGTCGCAGTCTGATTAGTTTGAATAGACAGTAAATGGGAAAATCTTAAAATCCTCTTCAAAACTCATCGACTTTCAACCTCTTCTTGTGCTTCATGCTTTAAGCTACAGATACCATTCCACCTTTTAAAGAGTCAGAAGACCTTGAACTGTTGGGCATGTATTCAGTTTTTAAAAATATTTTACGGTTTCCAAATCATCACAGTTTTAGTTTTAAGGATTTTTAGGCCTTCTTCTGATTTTATAATGGGTGTGTATTGCATGAGCTAGAGTGCGTGACATCATCGCCAGAGTATAGAGCAGCTGGAAGAACTGGAGAAAAAAATTCTCTTCAGCTACTGGACGATGATACTTTCAGCTTCTTCCTGAAACTATTTCATTGCATTATGCCTCGTGTGGACATTTTTGTCAGCCAGCTCCAGAAGCGGACCATCAACTCAGTCTTTGTCTATGGAATCGTGCAGCAGTACACGCTCTTTTTTCTGTCTTCAGCGTACATTACTTAATGCCAGCGGGAGCAGGCCACCAAATTGTAGAGAAATAGCTTCTTCGAGGCGTTGCATGCGGAAGCCCTGACGGCACCATGCCTCGAGGTGCGTGGACTGCGAGGGCCCGACCAACGCTGCTCGCAGCTTTAATTTTATATTTGGCCCTGTACCTACACCATAACACTTATGGGAATGAAATTCATAGGGGTGGTATAGACTAGCCCCTGCAACTTACACACCAAAAATGACCAGCAGGTGGCGCTATTTTCCACTTGAAAGCGTTTTTGGCCCATAACTCACACATATTGTGTCACACATTGGTAAACCTCATATCTACATGTTCCCTCAATTCAACTGAATTATTTGGTGTAGGCCACGCCCACTTTCAAGCTAACTTTCCATTCGCAAAATTGCAACAAATGCAAAACCTACTTTTTCGAACTCCTCCTAGGCAATTTGACCAATTTGCACTAGACTTTGCGTGAAGCATCTGTGGACCCTCTTGACAAAAAGTTATCAAAAGAATTTTGATAGTACATAAAATGCCCAAACTATAGAACAACAAATTCCTGCATATTGTGTTGAAAGCAGACAATCGTGTACATCTTGACAAAATACTGTCTGATTATCACGTAAATGTTGATAATTGTGTTCCATGGACTGATGAGGCTTTGTGTAAAATTTGGTGCAAATCGGCCAATAAGTGGCGATCTGGTCGCAGTCTCATTAGTTTGAATGGAAAGTAAATGGGAAAATTTTAAAATCCTCTTCAAAATTCATGTCCTTTCAACCTCTTGTTGTGCTTCATGCTTTGAGCTACAGATACCACTCCACATTTTAAAGAGTCAGAAGACCTTGAACTGTTGGGCATGTATTCAGTTTCTAAAAATCTTTAATGGTTTTCAAACCATCACAGTTTTGGTTTAAAGGATTTTTAGGCCGTCTTGTGATTTTATAATGGGTGTGTATTGCGTGAGCTACAGTGAGTGACATCATCATTAGAGTGTAGAGCAGCTGGAAGAACTAGAGAAAAAAATCCCTTCAGCTACTGGATGATGATACTTTCAGCTTCTTCCTGAAACAATTTCATTGCATTATGCCTCATGTGGGCATTTTCGTCAGCCAGCTCCAGAAGTGGACCATCAACTCAGTCTTTGTCTGGAGAATCATGCATGTACATTACTTAATACCAGTGGGAGCAGGCCACCAAGTTAGACAGAAACAGCTTCTTCAAGGCGTTGCATGCGGAAGCCCTGACGGCAGCATGCCCCGAGGTGCGTGGACTGCGAGGGCCCGTCCAACGCTGCTCGCAGCTTTAATTATTATTATTATTATTAGTAGTATTATTATTATTATTATTAGTTTGTTTGTCTGTCTATCTGTCATCTAATTTTACCGTTGATCTCATTACATACTGTTCTTAACTGCCTGTCTTCACCTTGTGTTTTTGAGATGCCATACCTGTCAGTTTTTGTCATTTTGCCTTTTTTTTTGTGCTTTGCAAAACCTGTTTAATAAAAAAAAAATAACACTTTAAATGGTGATTACTGGTGAGATTTTTTTTAAAAAAAAAGAAAAAAATCATTTTCAGAATTTCAGAATCTGAATCTAAGACATGAGACAAAATTGTGTAGAAGTTGACATTGCTGCTTGAAAATAAGCACTCGGCCTTAACTTTACATTGTTCTTCTGGGGAGTCAGTGGGTAGGAGAGGATCTTCTGTTCTAGTAGTGAGTGGGCCCACTGTGCTAGCTGCACCAGCATTGTCTTTCAGTGCCTCTTCATCTCTGATGCCACCTTTTTGGATGTGAACCTAAAGTGTGTGAGTACCCCGGACTTTGCACAGTGCCAATACCTATATTTTTACCAAAAAAAACCTATTAGGTTACAGATACACTGAACTGAAGGACAGGATTTATTTTATTCTCTGCTTGTTACAACAAATGATAATAAAGTAAAGTAGCCTAGTAGTTGTATCAACATCTGCATGTTATTAAGAACTGACTCTCAAATCAAATAAAGAACAATTCAAAAACATTTCGACAATATTCATTGTCACTTAACATTTAATTATACAGATATATAATGCCGTAGATATGTATTATTATTTTCTCTTTAAGGAAAAGGTAGGCTGCATTTAAAAATGTAATAGTGAAAATTAAAAAAAAAGCTTTTAAAAAACTGAGCATCTTAAAATAAAGTACATCATTTTTGAAAAATAACATTTCAATTTCTGTTCCCCCTCAAGAAAGGTTTCAGGTACTGAACAAAAATCCAAGCATCATTGGGGGAACATTTATTAGCTCTTAAGCATCATGTGTAGTTATTTTTCTCTGTCACCAGCTCACTTATCTCTCCATCTTCTCTCCCTGTATTGCTCGCTCATCTTTCCATCTGTCACTCACTTTTCACCCCTTTCATCTGTCTGTAGTCAGAGTCGAAATGTTTATCACCCGTAATGCACAGATTTTATTGGCTGAGTAGCATCACATTGGATGGCTTAACTCGCATGCACTTGGTCAGTGGATTTCCTGGTCTATAAAAGTGGCGCCTCTCAAAATGGAAGTGCCCCATCAAAATTTCAAATACTTCAATAATTTATTGACTATAGGTCCAGGCAGTGGCGGATGGTGAAAAATATTCTAGGTGGGGCTGGATGTGCCAGAGGCTTATGGTAACTATCCCAATAAAAGAACCATTTTTTTAGGGATCAATAATTATTTAATTGCCCTTTAGAAATCAACAGTTTGACAGATAATGACAATGTTATGAGATGTATATTCACGAATTCTCTTAATACAAAATTAAAGTTCTTGATAGACATTTACAGGTGGATGATGATTAAAAATGACTATATACAGGGGCGCTGCTTAGTTCAGTTGGTAGCGCGCACGACCCATGTGCCGAGGCTCTGCAGCGGACCTGGGTTTGACTCCCGGCCTGGGTCCCTTTGCTGTGTGTCACTCCCCCTCTCTTACCCTGTTTCCTGTCATACTCTTCAAGCTGTACTGTCACTAAAGCCAGAAAAAGGCCAAAAAATACTGTCTGAGCAGGGACACCCAGACTTCCCTCACCCCGGACACTTCCCCTGGCTCCTCCGGGAGGATTCCAAGGCGTTCCCAGGCCAGCCGAGTGACGTACTCACTCCAGCGTGTCCTGGGTCTTCCTCTGGGTCTCCTCCCGGTGGGGCATGCCAGAAACACCTCCCGAGGAAGGCGTCCACGGGGCATCCGATATACATGCCCGAGCCACCTCAGCTGGCTCCTCTTGATGTGGAGGAGCAGCGGCTCTACTCCGATCTCCTCCCGGGTGACAGAGGTCCTCACCCGATCTCTAAGGGAGCGCCCTGCCACTCTGCGGAGGAAACTCATTTCAGCCGCTTGTATCCGGGATCTTATTCTTTCGGTCATGACCCAAAGTTCATGACCATAGTTGAGGGTAGGAGCGTAGATTGTAGACTCTCTCTTCACCACGACAGTCCGATACAACAACCGCATTACTGCGGTTGCTGCATCGATCCGCCTGTCAATCTCATGCTCCATCCTTCCCTTACTCGTGAACAAGACTCTAAGATACCTGAACTCCTCCACTTGAGGCAAGAACTCTCCCCCAACCCCGAGGGAGCAAGCCACCTTTTTCCGGTGGAGAACAGTGGCCTCAGACTTGGAGGTGCTGATTTTCATCCCAGCTGCTTCGCACTTGGCTGCAAACTGCCTCAGAACATGCTAAAGGTCCTGGCTCGATGGAGCCAACAAGACCACATCGTCTGCAAAAAGCAGAGATGAAATCCAGTGGCTCCCAAACTAGACCCCTCCGGCCCCTGACTGCACCGAGAAATTCTGTCCATAAAAGTGATGAACACAACTGGTGACAAAGGGCAGCCCTGCTGGAGTCCAACATGCACTGGGAACAGGTCTGACTTACTGCCGGCAATGCGAACCAGACTCCTGCTCCGGTCATACAGGGATTGTACAGCCCTTAGCAGAGGGCCTCCAACCCCGTACTCCCAGAGCACCTCCCACAGAATGCCGCGAGGGACACGGTCGAATGCCTTCTCCAAGTCCACAAAACACATGTGGACTGGTTGGGCAAACTCCCATGAGGCCTCGAGCACCCTGCAGAGGGTATAGAGCTGGTCCAGTGTTCCACGGCCAGAACGAAAACCGCATTGTTCCTCCTGAATCTGAGGTTCGACTATCGGCCGAATTCTCCTCTCCAGTACCCTGGAGTAGACTTTCCCAGGAAGGGTGAGGAGTGTGATCCCCCGATAGTTGGAAAACACCCCCCGTTCCCCCTTTTTGAATAGAGTGACCACCACCCCAGTCTGCCCGTCCAGAGGCACTGTCCCCAACTGCTACGCGATGCTGCAGAGACGTGTCAGCCAAGACAGCCCCACAACATCCAGAGACTTGAGGTACTCAGGGCGGATTTCATCCACCCCCAGTGCTTTGCCACCGAGGAGCTTCCCAACTACCTCAGCGGCTTGGGTGATGAATGAATCCACCTCTGAGTCCCCAGCCCCTGCTTCCTCTATGGAAGGCGTGTCAGCGGGATTGAGGAGATCCTCGAAGTATTCCTTCCATCGCCTGACGATATCCCAAGTCGAGGTCAACAGCTCCCCACCTCCTAGGGTGTCCTGGTGCCACATGCACTGATGGACACCCTTATGCTTGAACGTGGTGTTTGTTATGGACAAACTGTGACTAGCACAGAAGTCCAGTAACAAAACACCACTTGGGTTCAGATCAGGGAGGCTGTTCCTCCCAATCACACCCCTCCAGGTAACACTGTCACTGCCTACGTGAGCATTGAAGTCCCCCAGTAGAACGATGGAGTCCCCGGTTGGAGCACTCTCCAGTACCCCTCGCAGGGCCTCCAAGAAGGCCGGGTACTCTGCACTGTTGCTCGGCCCGTAAGCCGAAAGAACAGTGAGAGACCTATCCCTGGCCCGAAGGCACAGGCAAACAACCCTCTCGTTCACCAGGAAAAACTCCAACACATGGCGGCTGAGCTGGGGAGCTATAAGCAAGCCCACACCAGCTCGCCGCCTCTCACCGCGGGCAACTCCAGAGTGGAAGAGAGTCCATTCTCTCTCAAGGAGCTGGGTTCCAGAGCCCAGGCTGTGCGTGGAGGTGAGCCCGACTATCTCTAGCCGGTACCACTCAACCTCCTGCCCTAGCTCAGGCTCTTTCCCCCCCAGCGAGGTGACATTCCATGTCCCCATGGCCAGAGTCACTGTCCGGGGATTGGGTTGCCGGGGCCCCCGCCCACGACGGTCACACAAATCACATGGCACCGGCCTCTTCTGAACCCTCCTGCGGGTGGTGAACCGCCCGAGGGCGGGCCCACGTTAAATATATTAGCGAATACTAATTACAATACAATTGCATATTATTGAAATATTTACAGGTGGATGATGATTAAAAATAGCTATGTACAAAGAAAAACTGTCATAGGAATGTACAATGTAGCAATAGGATTAAATATATTAGTGAATACTAATCACAATACAAAATTACGATACAATTTTATATTACTGACATATTTCCAGGTGGATGATGAATGTGAGTGAACGAGTGAATGTGTGTGAGTGCGAGTGAGTGAATGTGTGTGAGTGGGTGAGTGACAGCTCTTATTTGTACATGAACTTTGCTCTGCTGTCTTTCTGAGTGGCAAACTTCTCATTGACTCTTGTGTTAATGTCAGGAACAGCTGTATCAGGTTTTTCTCCATGGGGAGCATAGCCAGTGCGTTCAGGCGGTCTTGTGCCATGGTGTTCCTAAGGAACGGTTTTATCCTCTTTAAAGTAGAGAAGCACATGCTGTAGTCATCAGTGTGGTAATGAGAATTGTTACGACCTGGTTCTTTGGGCCATGATAAAATGGGAGACACACTGAATTTAAGGAGGTTTAACAAAATATATTTATTAAACATAAGTAATGAAATATGCAAGGAGGAAAAATAATGAGTAGATGGGATGTGAACATCAGTAATATCAATAATGTGGGATGTGCATGTGTGTAGAATGTAATGAACGTATGTTGTAAAGTGCATGAACAGAGGATAAGGAAACTCAGGAAAACTGCGGCTACCACATCACCTCATGGGACGTCTGCTGGAGAGGAGAGAGAGAGAATGAGTGAATGAATGAATGAATGACTAGTGGACTGAGGCATGAGAAAAAGCATCGGCGATTAAATTGTCCTTGCTCTTAATGTGTCTGACCTCTAAATTACAGCCCTGCAAGAACAAAGTCCACTGCATCAGACGCTGGTTTGGGCAGTGCAATGAACTCAAAGAGGTCAATGGGTTATGGTCAGTATACACAACTACTGGTCACCCCCCAGTACCAACATAAACCTCAAAGTGTTGAAGTACCCAAATGAGGGCCAGCGCTTACTTCTCTATTGTTGAGTAGTGCAGCTGGTATGAGTTGAATTTTTTTGAGAAGCAACAAACAGATTTGTCAATTTCCCTCTCCTCCTGTAACAACACTGCCCCTGTGCCCACTTGACTGGCATCTGCCTGGATCTTAAATGGCTTATGCAAGCATGGTGCAGCCAGGACTGGAGCTGAACACAGGAGGGATTGCATATTCTCAAACATGCTTTGACAGAAAGGAGACCACACAAATTTCACCCTGCCCTTCAACAGATCAGTCAGCGGTGCAACTACAGTTGAAAAAAATTTACAAAAACTCCTATAATAGCCGACTAAACCCAGGAAATGCATCAATTCTTTTTTTGTAGCTGGAGTGGGATACTTCACAACAGCTCTGACTTTAGCATCGACTGGATGCACCTGCCCCTGTCGGACCACCCGACCAAGATACATCACCGTCGCCCTGGCAAACTCACACTTCGCCAGACTGACCGTGAGTCGCACCTCAGCTAACCGACTGAACAAGGCAGGGATGCGCTGGACATGACCATCCCACGTGTCACTGAAGACAACTACATAGTCCAGATAAACTGCGCAGCCTTCAAGACCTGCCACAACCAAATTCATTGGACGCTGGAAAGTTGCGGGTGCGTTGCGTAGCCCAAAACTCATTACAGTGTATTCGTACAATCCTGTAGGCGTTATAAATGCAGAAATCTCTCTAGCACGAGCAGGCAGCGGAACGTGCCAATACCCCCTCAGCAAGTCGAACTCACAAATTTTGCTGAACCGACCTTGTCTATACAGTCCTCCATTCGCGGCAAAGGATAAGAATCTGACATGGTGACTTTGTTGTTTTCGGTACATAATCAGGACAGAACCTAGGAGACATCAGATTTATCGACCAGCAGACACAGTGAAGCCCAACTAGATGATGATGGAACTGCAATGTGACTGTCCAGCATGTATTTGACCTAAGACTCCATCACCAAACAGAACTGGATACTCCCTGATTACGTTTCTCAACTTACTGCTTTGAACTTCAGATAAGTGAACAAATAAACTCTCCAAGTTACACAACGTCTCTGAATTCTTCAGCCTACCACACATCACAGGGTCATCAGGTGCTCGCACATCCACCTCCTCCGTGTTCAAGATATCCGGAGCCATCAAAACTGAGGACACAGAACCAACACTAAGCACAGGACTGACATCTACACTCTGTGCACTGGACTTACTGGTACAACAGTAAGATCACTTGAACAATACGGCTTCAACAGGTTGACATGACAGAGGCGAGAAGACTTCTTATGCTTTGGAGTGGATATGAAATAGTTTTGCTCTGACGCTTGTCGCTCCGCTGTGTACAGGCCTGAGAACTTCACCTGAAATGGTGAACTTACAACTGGAGTGAGAGCCAAGACCTGATCTCCAGGACTAAACTGGTGACGCTCTGCACGGCGGTCATACACAGTTTTCATTTTAGCCTGAGCAACTTCAAGATTTTCACGCGCTTTTTCTGCCACTGTATACAAACAATGACGGAAACCGTTCACATAATCAAATTCTTTGGTGGATCAGTATCACCCATGCCATCCCGCAGGACTGCTAAAGGACCACGCACTCCATGGCCGAGCACAAGGTCATTAGGGCTAAACCTAGCGCACTCCTGCACAACTTCTCGGGCTGACAAAAATTAACCAAGGTAGGCCTTCCTCCCAATCTCCCCCTATCTCTGTGCAATAAGCATGCAACAGGGACTTCAATGTTTGGTGGAAGCGCTCCAGCGCGCCCTGACTCTGGGCATTTTATGCTGACGCATGGTTGTGCCTCACCTTCAACTGTTTCAACACCTGTGAAAACATGTGAGATGTAAAATTTGAGGCTTGGTCACTCTGAATCACACGCGGAATGCCGAAAATGGAAATGAACTGTGTCAATGCCTTGACTATAGATCTCGTAGAAATTGAACACACGGGATATGCTGCAGGGTATCTTGTCGTCTGGCGCATCACCGTCAGCAGATAAGAGCAACCAGATTTCGAAATTGGTAAAGGCCCCACACAATCTATAATCAGATGTTCAAATGGTTGACCGATAGCTGGAATGGGACACAGAGGTGCTGGCTTAATTGACTGACTCGGCTTACCAGTCAGCTGACAAGTATGACACGATTTTATGTAATTAGAAACATCACGCTTCAACTTTAGCCAGAAAAAAAAAATAGTGCAAAACCCGGTCATAAGTTTTCCTCACACCCAAATGACCTAACGACACAACGACCTGAAACACCGGCTCATTGACAAAGTCACATTCTCGTGGCACCCATTTCGTCACAAGCAACTCATCCTGGAAAAAATAACCGCAAGCTCCATTTCCCATTTCATTCTCAGGCAGAGCACTGGTCACCAAACTGGACAGAGACTGATCACCCTGCTGACCTTTAACCCACTCCACTCGAGGGATGGACGGGGAAAAATCAGGTAGGGGAATCACAGCTTTCGTCTCCTTTTGCTCTCCACTAACACCCAAGTCTTAAGCAGCCTTAGCACACTGTGCATGGGTCATAGCTCAGGATGGAAACACAGCTGGATATTTCCGACCACACTCATCCGGCCCATTACTATTAGCTTAGGTGTAACTACAGGAGACAGCGAGAGACTAGTCCACACCGTGCTCCCAGCCAGATCATTTCCCAGAATCAAGGCCAATCCCATTTCCATACCTCACATCAGAATAAAATTCCCTGTTTCTGTTGCAGGCGAAAACGGCAATACTGATCAAAAAATGAACGCATGCTTAGCGCTTGTATCTCAGAAATTTTATAGGCGACTTCCGGTTATGATGTGGTGGTGAGACGTCGCAGAACCTGTGTGCTCCAGTAAAATATATCAGTATATTAGTAAACCCATTTGTTTAATTTTGCAAATAGTCCAAGTCGAATGATATAAGTGCAAGATATAAGTTGGATCCAAAATGAGGCCGAGTAAACCTGGTACAAGAGGTAAAGAGAAGAAAGGAGACGATGACCTGGAGTTAGCTCATGGGCTAGCTGAAGCCTCCGAAGGCCAAGCTAGGGATGAAGGAATTTTAGCAGCTATTCACGCTCTTTGGAAAGACTTCTCTGCCCAGCTCCAAGAAGTTCTCACCTCAAACCACAGGATCAAAGAAGCCTAACCCTAGCCCTTCATCAAGAAATGACTCCTCCCTGTCAGGTCGGGGTAAAAGGGAAAACTATGGAAGGGGAAGCTGGACCCAAATGCAGTTACACACGGAGTCAAAGATAAAGTGGAACAAAAAGCGAGCTTTAATAAAGCAAAAGCCGAAAACAAGAAAAAGCCAAGGCAGACAAAACAGGACAAAAAGCAAAGTAACAACTGAAACAACCAGGCAAAGTAGCAACTTAACAGCAAGACAAAGTACAAAGAAAAATCAAAGTTCAACTTAAAGATGAAAAACTCAAAATCAAAAAAACTCAAAACCAAGACATACCAAACGGGACAGGAACATGGAACAGGAACATGGAACATGAGCATGGGACAGGAGCATGGAACAAGCGCAAACAGAAAGCAATGACCAGACAAGGAGTGAGGGGAACACAGAGACTAAATACACAGACACTAATGACATGACAAGGAACAGGTGAGGAGAGAGGAGGAAGGAAACCAGGTGAGATAACGAGGGGGAGGAGCACAGAGGAACAGACCAGGAGGGAACAAGACAACAGACAGAGGGAGCCAGAGGGGAGAACACAGGAGAACTTAAAGGACACATGAGGGCATGGAAAAATCAGAACATGAGACACGAGACAAGGAAAAACCAAAACACAGAACACAACAAGACATAGAAAAAAGGACATGAATCAAAACCAAAAACCAGATACAAGGACAAAATAAACAGGAGTCGTGACACTCCCACACTAATACCCGAAGGGTAATAGACCACTTCATGTCAGAGCTGAACCTTTGTGATATTTGGAGATCCAGAAATCCCACCACACTTGAATATTCTTTCTACTCTAACACACACCGAACACAATATTGCATAGATTATTTTGTAATTACTAGGTCTCTGTGGCTAATGTACAGGACTGTGGACACAAAGGCATAGTTATTTAAGATCATGCCCTAATATTTTTGCTCTATCGCCTTACTTCATATGCAAGGGGGCAAACAGTGGCTTAGCCCGAGATGGCTCCAGGATCAGAACTTTCTAAAATTTGTTGAAACAAATATTGAGGTATTCTTTGCTATAAATACAAATCAAACATCTGCTTCTATTAGATGGGAAGCCTTCAAAGCTTATAGGTTTTTGAAGTGCTGTAACAATTTGGGTTTGGTGAATATATATGCAAGTGCATAAAAATGTTTTACCAATCCCCAAGCGAGTCAGTCATGACAAACTTTGTAACCTCCCAGCCCTTTAATCTTCAACGAGGGACCAGACAGGGGTGCCCCCTTTCACCCCCTCTGTTTGCGTTTGTCAATTTCAGGGTATAAAGTGAATAAATCCAAGTCAAATATCCTTTTCCTTAAACAATCTGAGAGAAGATGTCAAATACAAACCACTTTTAAAAATACAACTAGTTTTACTTACTTGGGGATCAATATTACACACTCGACAGAGGACCTTGTATCCACAAACTATAGCCCAGTAATATCCGGAGAGACTAACCTTATTAAAAGATGGTCAACAATCCCAATTTCAATGATTGGTAGGATTAATATCCTTAAAATGAATGTGCTTCCCAAATTTCTGTACTTATTTCAAGGCATTCCACTTCCTCCACCAACAAACTTCTTCCCAAATTTGACAAAAATCTTCAGAAATTTCATATGGAATAACAAGCGAGCAAGATATAAATAAGTAGATAGATAGATAGATAGATAGATAGATAGATAGATAGATAGATATCTTGCATGTGCAGGTGAAGTATGTATTTTTGGCCTAAACGGCTTCTCATTATGTGCACCTAGCAGTTCATTAAAAGCCTTTATTTTATCATTTTGTAATGCCCGTACTTCTTCGTATCACAATATAAGTCATGGGAAAAAAATGCCATTGTCAGTTTTTTTTCCAATGTCGTATCATGGAGGAAGCAATCTCTATGCGACAAGTATGGAGAGGAGTAGTAATTGTGCCTATAGACATGTGACTGTCTAAATAAGACCTGAAAAAATCTGAACCCATTCTTTTAGTAAAACGACTGTTGACATCATGTTGCGGACAGCCCAACAGTGTTAAACAAGGCGAACCAAACCAACAATTATTTTCAGCACAGTAAATGTTCTTAATGTCTAAACATGTTATAGCTCCTGTAGAGGAGACAAATTCCGTCACTCTCCCACTGGTCCCTGACATAAGTTAATAACTGTCATACATCACATTATGCCTGCTTATTGGAGGAAGACTCACATGATTTGTGGCCCCAACCTCGTAAGCT
Source organism: Acanthopagrus latus (assembly GCF_904848185.1). NCBI lineage: Eukaryota > Metazoa > Chordata > Actinopteri > Spariformes > Sparidae > Acanthopagrus > Acanthopagrus latus. Next base: position 30,431,691 of record NC_051049.1, on the reverse strand, counting down.
GATCCTCCCTGATGAGTAATAGAGGAATCCCAGAGCCAACATGGAGCACAGGCCCAGGAGGAAGTTTCGACCAGGTTTCATTCTCATCTGCAGCTAGCATCCATGGCACATCCCAGACTGGAGCCTGTGTGAGCAGGAAATACACTGGTCAGCCTGCACTGATATACAGCCAGTGCAAGGATCAATGTATCTTTATTTTTTCTGGTACTACACCGGGATGATTCCTCAGGAGACATGTCAGAGACTTCTCTCCTGAGGAAACTACAACAAATGACTGCATGCTGTTATCAAGCAAAAAGGATACACACTTGACTATTAACATCAGGGGGGCTAATAATTTTGACCCTGGTAGTTTTTGGTTTTTATGAGATAATTTCATTTCTGTGTGGAAAGAACAATACTGTAAGCATTCAAAATAAAACTAGGATGTTTGAAAAAGCTGTGTAAAATTTTTTTGCTCTGTTTAACAGCACTTGGGAAATACTTTTTCATGGGGGGGGCTAATATTTTCTCTCTCTCTCTCTCTCGCTCGCTCTCTCTCTCTCTCTCTCTCTCTGTATATATGTATACATATGCACATATAGATAAATAAACAGATATAGATTACGCTATGATTTCTACTGTTGTGTTTATATTCATAGTAGCTAGCTACACACGAACATCCACAGATTCCGATTCCACTTTGTTGTCCTCTCAATCTCCTCAGACCGGAGTAGACTCGGGCCAGACTCGTTTAGTCTCATTAATCTACAACAGTCAGTTTAGATGCACATAACAGAACGGGACCGAACTGCCAGCAAAATCCCGGTCCAGCGTTGTGGGTTTGAGCTCTGCAGTGATTGCAGACAAATCCTATAATATATTTTGATGCTCCTCTGTTCTGTTGTGACAATGAAACCAGTAAGTTTTTTTTTTTTTTAAACAGCATTATTGTATTATTTCAGTGAGGACTCATAAATAACTAATGTTACGGAAATCTGTTTATGTTTTGTTACGCATTTCTGGATTTATTTTTTTGATATCAACCTTAAAAATCCTTTATCGGTCGGGCTCTATTCACAATTGTGGAATACATTTCTACTGCTATGTGGATAATACTCAGCTGTATGTGCCCATAAAAGCTGATGATGAATCTCAAATCACAAAATTAGAGGCCTTCTTATGGAGTTAGAATCATGCCAAAACCTCACACAAACACACACACACAAAACGTGTTTTACTCACGCCTGACGATCAAACAACGAACAAACTCATTGTGGTTTGCAATACAAAACATAATTCACAAAACAACTGCATTTTGTTTTGCAAATAAGAAATGTACCTATCAAACAAATACAACATGCTTCAGAAACAGCATGTTTTACACATACAAAGAAACATATTTCTTCAAGAACAAAAAAATATCCTTCAAGTACAAACTAAAATCTTTCATGTACAATAAAATATCCTTCAAGTACAAAAAACAATTCTAGAAGTACAAAAAAAAATATGTCACGTTACTTTTGGCACAATCTTACCACTGTCACGTGACTTTTGGCACTTTTTTCCGCCTTGCTGATCCACACACAAATGCCTTCAGATCCACGAACAAATGCAGTAAACTTTCTGCCCCGTGAACTAATACAAGTCACTGGAGTGAACTTTATAAAGCTCCTTCTACAAAGTGCTATAAGTCAATGCCTCTCATTTACACATTCACAGATGTACAGATTAGTCAGGAAACAGATAGGAACCAATAACAACGTCTGGAACGTTCTCTGATGATTATGAATGTAGTGACTCGAGGGGTACCGATTGCGGACGGTGAGCGCTGATGGCGCAAAGACTCATGGGAGTGAATTCTCAAGTGCTCATGAGACTGTTGTTGTTCAGATATGTTTAGTTTAGTTGCTTTCTGTACATCTTCTGGGTGCTGTTGTTGTGTCCTGTTGTGTTCCGAGGATGTGTGATATTGAATTGGCACAGACAAAGATTTTGCAGTGTGCCACCATGGCGAAGTATGATAGGGTGGGTGGTCACAATCATCAAAGGTTGGCGTATATGAGATGAAAATAAATCTGCAGCCCTGAGTCGCTGCCGGTAAATGGCACGGGGTATGGGTTGAAGTTAAAATTCTTTTTCCCCATTAAGCTCACCACATAAACCTTAACTACTCCTTATATGTTCAGTATACAGGTCAGTACCAAAGCACAGGATGGATTATTATGATGTTTTTACACATGTTCACAGCTGCCAATATATGTAATGCTGTTACTGTGATGATACATGACAGTTCAAAGGGGCGGAGCTGCCTTCCCCAATATGATGGTGACGTCACCGTACGGTCCAGTGCTCAATGAGGCATCTATTTATATATGTCTATGGTAAATAGTGTTGCGGCCTTGAATAAAATAGAAAAATAAAAAATAAAAATTGGGGCATTTGTTTGTGGATCAGCAAGGCAGATCCACAAACAAATTTTTTTTGGTACTTGTAGGACTGTTTTTTGTACTTGAAGGATATTTTTTTTGTACTTGCAAGATTTTAGTTTGTACTTGAAGGATATGTTTTGTGCTTGAAAAAATATGTTTCTTTGTATGTGCAAAACATGCTGTATTTGTTTCTAAACCGTGATGTATTTGTTTGATAGGTACATTTCTTATTTGCAAAACAAGTGCATGAGGTTTTGGCTTGATTCTAACTCCATACAAGCTTGTCTACAGTGAAGAAATCAATGACAGAAGACTTTCTTCTCCTAAATCTGGATAAAATTGAGCTGTTGGTCATTGGCACCATGACAGGGAAACAATTTTGATCAGGTGATGGTAACTCTTGACAGCTGGGTTATTTCTTAAAGTTCAGCTGTCAACAATCTCTGTGATATATTTCCAAGATGGAATTTTACCACCTACACAACAAAATGAGGTTTCTCCTGTCCATTGCTGACGCAGAAATCCGTATTCATGCATTTGTTTCATCTAGATTAGAATAGGGTGATGCCTCATTTTCAGGTCTGCCACTTGAGATTGTCTAGGTTCAAATGGTTCAGAATGTTGCAGTCTTAACACATAAAAGAACATTTTATCATATTGCAAAAATGTTAATGAAGGTTCTGAGTCATCCAGGTCATTGTAAATCTGGGTGCTGTATCACTGGCAAATAGACTTGTTTCAGTTTCTTGAAGAAACAGAGTTTAAAAGCCAGCCAATTCTCCTCAAGTTATTCTTGGATGAGAGGTGAAATATCTTCAAGTACCTGAAACAAGTCCAACTGCCAATGACACAGCACCCAGATTTTACACCAATCCAAGCCTCACTTTATTGGCTCGCACTCATGTCAGATCAGTGCCGCTGATGATCAGATCCAACCTGAGATGTATTCTTTCATTCAGTGTTGAAATGTTACGGGTCCATGTATGTTTTTTCTCATGTGTTTCCAGTTTTTTGACAAGAAGTGTCCTTTTTATGACAAGAAACAAAATTTGAAAGCTTTTGATGAAATAGTAAACATGAAAAGTATGAGGCTCAGTGTCATTAATAAAAATCACATGGGCACAAGGTATTCACCTGTATTTGTCTCTGGAGGAATGTTGACAAATTTGGGATTATATTCCCTCCATGCAACAGTGTAAAAGTTGATGGGATGCTTGAATATTCAGAACTGGCTGGAGAGGTCAGGTTCATGGCTTGCTCTGCCCCTCATTTCAGCTGTAAACCAGAATAACACTGGACACAAACATAGCAAGTGTGAATGTATCTGCAACTAGTTTCATGGCAGTATAGAATCGCAATTTCATGGGATGAATGTAAGATTAAACTCACCAATAAAAGTTACATAGATGAGGGCAGTTTCTTTAAGCGAAGTATTGTTTAGAGGTTTACTTCTGTGTGGCCAGAGGAACAGTGTAAAATAAGGAGGGTGAGGCAGACTTAAGTACAGGGATATTACTTTCTGCAGCTAGCAGCTATGTTAGCTCTAAACCATGTTTAGCTGTCTGTCCCCAAATCACTCAATGACAGCAGATGAGCCATAGTAGCTAAAACCATACCAGTTACCTAAACAACACCGCGAGTCCTCAAGTCACTGATGACGCGTTACCGCGCTGGCTCAACACACCACATCAACATACGGACAGGAATATCAGCAAACCTATACAACAAGTAGCTAATAAGCATGACAAGCAAGCTCCGCTAGAGAGAAGCCAGGGCAGATTCTTACCAGACGCACACCGTTATTTTCGGGCTGACCTCGACTTAGTCGCTGCTTCCTGCCGCCGCGGTAACCACCACGACGACTTTAACGGTATTGTGAAAACACGCCAACAGTTAGAACCAGTTGGGCCTTGTATAGACCCAGTGAAGAGGCAGACGCGTGTCCCCTCCCCTCCGTCACTGTTAGAGGCAGGCAGGAAAGAAGACTGGGGTTACCCGGTACGTCCAGATACGCTCTACGTAGAGAACGTCACACCAAACTTAATTTAAAAATCTGTGCATTTAATAACCTTGATGGTTTAAAGCTAGGGTGTGTAATGTTGTTCAGAAACACCTTCTGTTATACTGGGTGAAATGGTCCTGCTATCCTGAGAGTAGTCAATACATTATGGCAGCTGCAGGACTGAGAAAAAGCTGACCAATCAGATGCCTTCATGTCTCGTTCTGCCTGCGCCCCCCTCTGTCCCTCCCTCCTCCACACGTTTCACTGATGCCAGAAATATTCAGCATACTCCTCTTCAGAAATACGGAGTTGCAGGAGAAGATGTTCATTTGGTTACAATGGCAGAGAAAATGCAGCCAGTTACTTGTAACAGCTCACCCCGCTAAAAAGGCAAGGAATAGAAGGCCTGAGACGAAATAGGCTCTGGATAAAGAAAGAAATCAGACCCAAGTCAACATCATTTGAGTGGTGGACAAGTGGGGCTTGTGAATTGTGTAATGGCGTGTCTGTTTGTTTGAGAGGTGAAAGTAGACAGACTAATTGAGAAGACAGACTACAACATACTGTTAACTATTTAATGAGAGGAATTGTATCATTAAGCAAAAGCAAAACGCTTGATCAAGGACTTTCTCTGTTTGAAAAATCGTAGGCAGCAGAGCCCTAAGTAGTAAAGCTGTTAGCTGCAACCAATCGCCCAGAAAAAGATGTTGAATTTCAGCATGTAATGCATTAAATATTGCTGTTACAATGTATGTGTTGAATTGTCATTGGTCAGTCATATAGATAGATAGATATATATAAATACTATTATTGGACAATCAAGTAAAAAAGGTGGGGAGAAACTGTGGTTTAGACTTTAGCCCTCCCATTGGTGGTGGACAAACTGGTCCCAGTTTCTTGGCACATGAACCATGATTCCTGGAGCCGTCACCCCATTGAAGAAAACAAAATGTCCCTGGCCTCATCTGCCTGTCCTCTCTATCTGCCTTTGATTATGGGGCATTCACTGTCGCATACGCGCAAGGGGTTTGGGAGGTGATATCGCTGGCCTTGGAGGCCTCTTGATGTGTAATAATGTGAGATAACAGGAAAAGATGGGAAAAGACAATCTGTATGTGTTACAGTGTGGCAGGCATCATAATGTAATGAGCAATAAACGATGTGTATGTGTATGTTCATGAACAATGTGTTTGTTATGGGGAGTCATGGGCAGCAGAGAGATTCTACTGGTTAATGGCAGTTTTAGTATTTAGTAGGCAGGGGTCATGGGGGGACATACTAAGTGGTCGGTGGGGCATAAAGGGGCATAATGTAAATGTGTAAATCCTAACAGTCCCTCCTTTCACACCAGCTAGGTGTGAATAAATTTAGTAAGTGAAAATTATCAAGAGAATTACAATACTACTCCAAAACAACAGCAAACAATCAAAAATCACAAAAAAAAACTCAGTCAACTAAATCTAAACTCAGAATTGGAAATGAGCATGTGATAAGACAGAAAGTGGCACACAAATCAACAAACAAAATGAGTTTAATCAATGGAAAAGATATAGGAAAATATAATGTAAAATCAAAGTAACAGGTAAATGCTAGTGTTATTTTTATTATTTTCTTTTATTTTAACCATGCATTTTAGTCTTTATTTCCATCATTAAATCATGTGATAAGACAGAAAGTGGCACACAAATCAACAAACAAAATGAGTTTAATCAATGGAAAAGATATAGGAAAATATAATGTAAAATCAAAGTAACAGGTAAATGCTAGTGTTATTTTTATTATTTTCTTTTATTTTAACCATGCATTTTAGTCTTTATTTCCATCATTAAATCCAGTAAAAATGAAAACATCAAAAATAGGAAAACTCAAGTTAAATGGGTAAAGGACTAACAGATGTTTAGTATTGTTTTTGCCTGAGCTGTCTAAATGGGTGCCATGGTCTGTGTCACTCTGTCTTCCCACAAAGCCAGATACAAAGTGGTCTGCAGAACAGGCAATACTCTGGTGGGTCATAATGAAAATGTATGAATCCTAAAATATCATCAGACACAATGAAATCATCAAAATTCAACTCTGGTCTGCACAGGGTATCTGGAAAAGGAAACATGCTTTGTGACGCGCCAAAAGCTTTTCATGATCTTTTTCCTCTCCAAATAACATTCACGCATCATCAAAAATCAACCAAGTCATTCATTTAACAATGAAACCAATAACCAACCATGAAAATCATCAATCAATTAGGAAAATTGAACACAATAGAAGACATGGAAAAGAGCATGTAGGAAGTAAAAAAATGCTAATAAGAATTGAAAAAAAATCTCAAAAGTAGAAAATAGGTCAACTCTGAGCTTCACATTTAAGTTGGATAACTCAAATGGGTAAAAGAAAACTTTGGGACAAAAGTGAAAGGGAAAATCAACAGCCGTCAACCAACAGAGGGTCACCTGGTTAGGGGAATTACATGGTTGTCCTTCTAGGGATAAGATGTGTGGAGTGGAGAGTTAGTCAGCATCATTACTCAGCAGGAGGGAGAACCTCCACTGGGTCAATCACAACATCCATAAAATCCAATAGGGGCATCTGATATGGGGGTGGGACAGGCTCTTTGGTGGTATTCGTGAAAGTCAAACCACAGCAACGGAAGAACTATTGTATGGCGGCAGCAGGCAAAGATTTAGCCAATTAGAGATCTATGTTTTGGTGCCTGTAGCCTGTGTTTTCAAATCAGTTCTAATCTTGCTTAATGTACGAGATGGTGGCGAGACTGGTACACAATGTGTCAGGTGGTGCCAATTTGCTCCTGTCTTGCCTTTTACATGGACTACATGTGAGGTGCGTTCAATTTCCTCATATGGTCCTGTCGACCTGGGTTCAGACCACTTTCTCTTGTGGACCTTTACCTGTGCCCAGTCTCCCACACTTACAGCAAGAGTCTTTGGTTGAGTTTTCTCTGGCTCTCCCTCCACACTCAGCAACGGTTTACACAAAATTTGAGTCATGTTAGTCAGAGCAGTCAAATAGTCGTCACAGTCAATTTGCCACAGATCTAGTGCAGGGAGGTGTCCCCCTCTCTAAGTGGGCCCGGCATAGGATGGCCTGTCAGCAACTCATGAGGAGTCAAGTGAGTTTTGCTGTGAGGAGAGTTTCTCATTGACATTAACGCCAAAGGCAGAGCATCTACCCATGTGAGTTTAGTACCTGCTTACATTTTGGCAATTTTTCATTTTAATGTTTGGTTTGCTCTCTCAACTATCCCCTGTGATGCAGGATGATAGACACTTCCGAACCTGTGTGTGATCCCTAACACTGTCTCTACTTCGGCCAAGCATTTGCTGTTGATATGAGATCCATTGTCTGACCTGATGGAGCGTGGAACTCCATGTGACTCCAACAGTTTTGGCGTCTTCTTTTCGGCAGGGTATCGCTTCGACCCATTTGGTGTATCTGTCAATCATCATCAGAAGGTATCTGAAACCCTGCACTCTGTTGTCTGCCCCCATGTCAGTGTAGTCGATGGTGATGTCTTTGAATGGGGCATCTGGAACAGGGAATTTGCCCATCGGGCATTTGTAGACCGGTTTGGGGTTGTGGCCATTGCACACGTTGCACTCAGCCACATAGTTGTCAACCATGTCAGTTGGATGCCACCATGGAATGTCTACATTTTTCAACGTGGTCTTTTTGCTCTCATGCGCTGGCCCATGAGCTTGCTTCAGGAGTAGCTGGCACAATTTCGAAGGAGTGATTATTCTTCCATCATGAGATCTCCAAAGTCCCTCTTTTTGAGTGGCCCCTTTCTTAATCTACTCGTTTTTCTCCAGCTTCCTCTTGCATGTTCTTGATGTCATTCTCTGTCAGTTCCGGTAAATATGTGGCTATGACAGCCATCATTTGTCCTTTGTATCCTCCAGCCTTTTTGGCAGAAGCATCCGCTGCTTCCTTTCTTCTTACTATATTACATACCTTTGGCATGTCCTTTACACTTCATGATGGCCACTTCTTTTGGGAGGAGCACAGGTTTGATCAGCTCAGGTGTGCTGGCAGTAGTCAGAAAGCTTCTTCCCAGTCATTGTGGACCATCCACATGCACAGCTCCATGAGCATAGGCAGAGTCAGTGTAGATGTTTACTCCGAGCCTTTCACTCCGTTGTAGTGCTTTTGTCAATCCAATTACCTCAGCCAGTTGTGCCGAGGCCGGTTGTGGGATTATCCCGTGGTCGATGACTTTGTGTTTCTGACGGTCTTGGGCTGTGGATCATGACAGGCTGTGGCGTGTCTGGCATTTGCATCATTTTAGAGCCAATCATATCAGCTATGTCAGCCATTATTGTACTTGGGCTTCCATGCGTTTGTATTGTGTCTCCAATTGGCTCTTCAATTTCCAGTATTCCTCCATTAATTGTGAGAGTAGGAGCTTGTAATATTGTTTGAGTTGCTGGCCTGAATGGGTTGTTGTTAAGAAACTCAGGTACATAGGGCAGGGGAGGTGTTTTGTTGTCTGTGTCCACTAGGGTTCGATATAACCCTGTAACACCTAAAGGTGTGGGGAGTCCATTCTCATGCAGCATCGCTGTGTTATTCTTGTTCTTCTCTTTCTCGGCTTTTGCACGCCATGCTATGGTAATGAATTTACACACAGCTTTTGTCAGATTTCAGATTTAACTTTTTTGCTTTCCACTGTCCCTTTTCTCCCATACGGGTTTTCTTCTCTTTTCCCAGCTTTGGCTTCATTGTATTCTCTGGTCCCATGTGTGATGATACACATGATAGAGGCAGGATTGGGCAGTTGAGCAGCTCTGTCGTTGGAGATCAATCCCTTATCTTCCCAATTTGTCCACAGCTTCTCGATTTCTTTTCTGGTCTCTGTGCCTTTCTCCTTCCAGATGACCCATTCCTTAAATTCACCCAAATTGGAGACATTTTGAATATCTTCCATGCAAATGCTCAAATCGTATGCTCAGGAAATTTTGTTTCGGGGTGATTTGTTATTTTTCATGAAATATGTAAGGTTTGCCAACTTGGCTACATTTGTAGCTCGTATTAGCCCAATGCTAACGTTAGCTTCTTTGTGTGTTATTTTTAGCCATGAGAATGGCTAATGAGATGGAGCACTGACGAGATGTGGACGGGGGAATGGAACTTGCTTGCTCACCAGGACTGTAGACCCTAGCTTTAATGACCATCGGGAAATGTCCAAAGTTGGCAGAGTTTAGTTCTATAGTGGTTAAGTATCTTGAATCACATTCTTCCCTTATGCACCAACAAAGATTTTGATTAATTTTCAATAAAACATTTTTTAAAAAAGCAGTTTCACACATTTCCCAGCCAACATTTATTTGTATTTTACCAAAAAGAATGTAGGGACAGTCCCACCTGACTCCAGACAGTGAAACCACGAGTCTGCTGCTGGTCACCTCTGAACAACTCAAAAGCAACTCACATGGGCATAAAAAATGTCTGTCTTATATTAAGCACACGTGACCTCCCAATTACACTACATTTCAAATCTCAATATTCCTATTAATATTACCTTTCTCTCTCCCCTCTGTGAGAGACAGAGCAGAGCCGCAGCATACAGAGAAGAGGCTTTAGGCTCAACACACACACAACACCATATTACAAGCAAATGCGTACACTGGATAACCGTGGCATTTTTATGCCGCCGTTTTTGTTTGTTTGTTTCTTCAACTTTGCAAAACAGGAATTTATTTATTTATTAAAATAATAATACATAAGCGTTCCAGTACCAAGCGGCTCTGTGCTGGCTTCCTTTTCTAATGAGGTGGTCATCAAACATCATCCTCCGTGTACTCATCCTCTTACTGCAGGCTACATGTGTTGACTCACACATATCTCAGACCTGTTACCGGTGACAGTTGCCTCCCTTATTTGATCTTATTTCCAACACATTAGTCATCAGTGACGTCATCAAGATCTTTAACAAACCACACAACTTCTTTACACAATGATTTCTTTCTGTCTCCCAACAGTAAAAGAGAGAAAAGATTCACCATACATTAACAGTGTATTTAAAACAGTCAAACTCATTCAAATAGTTCCAACGATGGCCATTACTCTGAAAAATGAATCAGAGCTTGTCCCAGGTGTAAATAGGCTACGTGCACAAGCATAGTGTCATACTTCCAGTTTGGTGAGTAGTCGACTTGTCGGTTTCCGGTCGGTTTGTTTACATGGTAGCAGTGGAGGGATTCCCAAATGAGTGGTGCTGGTGAGCAAAAAAAGTACATTGTACGTGGTACAATGATGAAAAACTGTTGCTGGCTCAAAGGAAAACTACTGTGTGCCAAGATGCTTGGCTTCAAGCCTATACAACAGTGTTTTGAGTTTTCATCGGTTCCTTCAAGATGCTAGCCTCCGTGCTAAGTGGCTAAACAGGATACGGAGGGTCCAATTCACAGTCACCCAGCACGCGAAGGTATGCAACCATCACTTTGAGGAAAGTTTAATTAGGACGGCTGCTAAAGGTAAGCGTGTTTTATCACGTGATGCAGTCCCATCTTTGTTTGACTGGAATGACTACTCCGTGAGGAGATGGAGTTTGGGGACGTCGACCTAAACCCTCAACTTTGGAGCTTGCGCCAGAGGACATTGAAGACGTCCCAGATGAAGCAGTTCCTATGGAAGACAGAAAACAATCAATTGTCCGTATGTCCCTGGACCCACTGGTGTCCACTGGCTGCACACAGAGGGAACTGGCTCATCGCTTTAAAATATACAGAGCAACGGTAAGCCGCATCATTGTCACGTGGGCCAACTTTCTTTACAGCCTGCTGGGCTCTGTCTGTTTTTGGATGTCTCCTGCAGCTGTTAAAGCAAATCTTCCACCATCTTCCAGTTCACTGCATACAGTGACACTCAAGTCATCCTTGACTGCACGGAACTATGGTGTCTAACACCATCTTCCCTGGTCCTACAAAGTGAAGTGTTCTCACATTACAAGTCACATTGCACTTTCAAGGCAATGATTGGCATGTCCCCTCACAGAGCTCTCACCTTTATCTCACCCCTCTTTGAGGGTTCCATGAGTGACAAGGAAATTCCGTCAGTCTGGAATAAAAAACCTCCTTACCCACAACACAGTGGGCGACCTGGCCCCTGGAAATGTCTACAGTCCAGCCTTTGTCATCCAGAGGGCCCAAATGGCAGAGGTGGATGTGCTCAAAACTCAGTCAATTGCTCGCTTGAGGGTACATGTAGAGAGGCTAATCAGAAGAGTGAAGGAAAATAAACTGTTTGAAACCACAATCCCACTTGCCATATCGGGGAGCTTTAACCAAATTTTTACAGTTGCCTGTCCACTCTCCAATTTCCCAAATGGCCCTCTGGTCAAGACCTGGGTAAAGGATGCTTAAAATGTTGCAAAACAACATCCACACATTTCTGGCCTTTTCTCTTTTTTTGTGGTTGTTCTGTGGCTGAGCACTCCAGACTTCTTTGTGCTTGTTGTTCTTTTTTCGTTGCTTGGATTGTTGACCATGTGTGACTGTTTTAAAAGAAAATATTACTAGGTATATGAACTCCCATTTTATGTGTTGTTTGTCTAAGCCAAAGTTTTTAAAAAATAGAATAAATCATTTGAAAATAAATCAGCCATGTTTACATGTTTATGTTCACTGCTTATTAAGTTTGATTATTTCAAACATATAAACAGTGAAAACAAAGACAATAACAGGTAACAACAAGTAAATTAAACAGATAAACAATAAACAACAAAAGGATAACAAAGTTGATCAGTTACATGCGTTTTCACATATAAACATGGAAATAAAATTGGTCAACTTTGTCTCTGATGACCTTGAACACCTCTGCGTCTCTGTATATTCTGTCAATCAATGTGTCTTCCTCAGCCGACACCACGAAATCACAGCATGTCTTTCCACTTACCAGCAGCTGTCCCTGAACTTCGTAGTAGTACGCATGTAATCGCTTCAGCTCCATTCTGCCCATGCTCATTTTAACATAGGGACATTAGGGGCGCCGCATGGCTCAGTCGGTGGCGCGCGCGACCCATGTGCCGAGGCTCTGCAGCGGACCCGGGTTCGACTCCCGGCCTGGGTCCCTTTGCTACGTGTCACTCCCCGTCTCTTACCCTGTTTCCTGTCTAACTCTTCAGCTGTACTATCAAATAAAGCCAGAAAAGGCCAAGAAATACTTAAAAAAAAAAACATAGGGACATTCAACATAGTTTTTAACATTAGGGCATTTCATTTCAAGAAGACCAAAAGGAGTGGGTTCTGTTGGGTCAAAAAGTAGTCCATCCGGGGATGCTCCCAGCCAAGGCATGCCTGGGTGGATTATAAATCCACACGGGTAGTGGTTGACCCTCTTTATTTGTGTGTACTCCCATATGGCATCAGCCTCCAACTCCAGTTCTCTTCTCATGGCCTTTGTCTGATGTGTTCCCTTCAGGATCATATCAGCCAGACTGTCCTCACATTTGCTGCTAACAAAGCAAATTTCCCTGAGACGTGAGGCGTGGGTCTTGGCCTCCGCAACTGGTGCCATTCCTCACAGCAGCTTTGGCTTCTTGTAGTGCTTTCTAGTGTATTTGCCATATCCCATGTCACATGTAAGCTCTGTAAGTGCCTATGCTCTGCCTCAGTGGTTTCAGACATATGGACTGAGGGTTCCAAGTGGTAACCTTCCAAGGGTAGGGATGGACAAGGTGGGGAAACATGAAAGGACATATCTCTTTGTGCTGCTGCTGGCTGTTGGTAGGTAATAGGGCTTCCGGCGTGCACCATCCCAAGGCCAGAGTTGACCAATGGAACCTCACAGCTGATGCCCATGCTACAGACCATTGGTGACTCGGCATTGGAGAAGTCGGCATATGCCTCAGTCACCTGGGGATGGAGTAGTATATAGTTTAGCAATAGTCAATCAACTAAGTACAATGTTAGTTCTATGCACACAGCAACTGGCACATTTTGTACAAGATTGAAAATTATTAGGCTGGTTAAATAAGGAGGTTAAACTATTTCTACACATCAGCCTATACACGTGACTTTATCCTTACGTCCTCAACTCACCTGAAGGACAGAAAGTTCAGGCAGATCCCCAATGACTTTTATTTAACACTCCTAACCAGCTTGCAACAAAACCAGAGACTGAAAAATGTAAAAAGAAAAAGAAAGTACAGTAATCAAGTAAATGTACCCCACTACTGTCTGACTCTGCCCATGTTTTGCTATGGTATTGAGCTTCTACCTTATGCCCTCTGTTGTTCCTCTAGGACTGCTCTTCGGTTTAGCAGACAGCACTGCCATTTTATCTGCTGGGCCTGCTTTTATACCCTGCAGTGTATGCTGGACATAGTTTAAGCACATTACCAGTTAAATAAAATAACAACTACAAACCAGTTATAAGTTATAGGTTTTGTTGACTTACCAAAGTCCTAGGTTTGTGCCATTGCTGTTCTCCCTCTGTACAGCTTAGCACAGAGGGGACTACAGGCACCTTCAACTGTGAGAAGTGGGCTGACTGGAACAAGAGGGCAACACAGTGGTTGCACAGCGCAGCTCCAGCAATGCAAGTACATGTGTGGTGAATCAAGCACAGGCTTGCTGTCTTTAAGCACCACCGGCAAAGTCCGAATGTCAGAGTAAGTCATCATTTATAGCTTGGTAAGTTATTCAACTCATTGCTTACAGATTCTTTTAAGATACAGTCTTGTGCTGTAAGTAATTTCTTTAGCCGATACTATTCTAAGATTCAACATATGATTTTCCTTTCACTGACCCTGATTTGTACTGTCCCCGCTTCAACATGTTAACTAGCTTTGGGAGAGTGATTTGAGGCAGAATAAAACATCAAAGGTGAACAGTAATGACTTGATGGTGATGGTGGCCAAACAATTCCCACAGTATGCAGTCTTACTTGCCTGAGACCAGCAGACTGTTCCTAATGTCTTCCCTCTGTCTAACATTTTGAAATTAGGTAAAAATATAATATTCTGAGCTATGTGTTTGGATTGATGTGCTGAATATTATGCCATATGGCTTTCTCATGTATTTCAGTAGTACCTTTCACAGACTCCAGCTTAATTGAAGGAGCAAATTAAACACATAGTAAGAAAAACTTCACCCAGTAGGGACCAGCTAGGTAAACTTACCTTTCTAACCTGCTTACTCCAATATTAGTCACTATTTTCAAGTCACCATTAACTAAACTTTAACCTAGCTGAGCCCCCAGGAATGTCAGGAACACTGGGCTCATAACGTAGCTCGTAACTCATTGCAAGCAACATAATAAATAATGCAAGCAAAAACCCAGGGGGGACACGCAAGGCATAGTAAACATGTTATACTGTAACTTACCTTTGCTAATCCCCACTACCATCAAGAATGCTGAGTTATTTGACTGATAAGCTATCTTATCTTATTCATTCGTTAGCATCACGGCATCATCATACACTAAAGCTGTGAGGTTTCTCTTTTTTCACCGGCGACCTGTAGCACAATGCCCTGAAGACTATCTCTCCTGATTCCTGATCTTTCATGGAAACTGATAGAAGCAGATCAATATTTTAGTTAAAACCCTTATCCCTCTTGCTTCTTGGGGTTAGGGACAGGGCACCGACGATCCTGTGGACGTTGCTGACGCCTATTGTCGGTAAATCTGTGAGACTCCTGGAAAAGGACAGCCCGCTCGCCATTTCTGTTGTGACCTAGTGTTGTGTCGGTCGCGAACATGTCGTTTGAATGAACAAATCTTTTCAGTGAACAAAGTGAACGGGATCACTTCATGGACTGATTTGTGCCTTTCTCAGTTCAGTTGAGTTCAGCCGCAATTCTCGTTGGCACTGTGATTCGTTCATGATTCACAAACCTACTGCACACAGAGAACTAACGCTGAGGACATGATTCACGTTCAGGTACTGTGCTGAAAATGCCGCTGTGTCACTCACCCAGGGCAGAGGAGATGATTCACATTCAGTAACCGTACTGCTAAAATTAGCGCTGTGTTGCTAACATCTGTGTAGTATCATCTTAAGTGGTTTTATTGCACAGTAAAAGTCACTCACGATCGCGAATGTGATTCTCAGCAGCTGCTGTTGCGAACGTGATTCACGTCCTCAGCAGGTCGTTCGCAAATGAGGGATGCCAGGACGTGAATCACGTTCGCCCTGTGATTCGTTCATGATTCGCAAACCTACTGCAGGCAGAGAGCTGACGCTGAGGACGTGATTCTCGTTCACGTACTGTGCTTAACGTGGAGCTGTGTCTCTTACTCATGATTCTCATGATTCACGCTCAGTAACCGTACTGCGAAAATTAGCGCTGTCACGCTAACATCTGTGTAGCATCATGTTACGTGATTTTACTATGCACAGAGGACACTTTCACTGTGTAAGAATTTTAGTGCATGTATACTACTCAGAGCAGCTCTGCGTCTCCCGCGAATGATTGTGCACCGTCCCTCAGTAAGTGCACATGAACCTCAGGGCTGAATTGTTAACTGAATGACGGATCGTTTGGCTGCTTATCAGTTCAGGGAGTTGGAGAGCAGTGAACGATTCGGTGAACGAATCTTTTGAACAAATTATTCTAATGAACGGATTCTAGAGATTCAGTACAGTAAAAAGAACTGCCGTTCCCATCATTATTGTGACCGGCTGATCACCGGAAGCCGACAAGCCGACTACTCGCCCAACCAGAAGTTCGATACTACGCTTGTGCACGTAGCCTATAAAGCTATGTGGGTGTCCTTTCTTACATTTCCCATCTTCTCGTTTCTTAACTATTACAGGTCATTAAAGGTGTCATATTTTGAAAAACATTTTTTCTCTGCTCCTCCTTGAACCGGCACCTTATTGTGGTGGAGGGGTTTGAGCACCTGAATGGTTCTAGGAGCTATGTTGTCCAGGGCTTAATGCCCCTGGTAGGGTCTCCCAAGGCAAACAGGTCCTGGGTGACAGGTCAGACTAAGATCTGTTCAAAACCCCCTAATAACAGAGAAAATATCAAGGACACGTACATCGCCCAGATTGGCGTTACCGGGGCCCCACCCTGGAGCCAGGCCTGGGGTTGGGGATCGCAGGGGGGTACCTGGTGGCCAGGTTTTTGCCCATGGGACCCAGCCGGGCGCAGGAGCAACGTGGGCCCACCCTACAGTGAGCTCACCACTTGCAGGAGGGTCCAGAAGGGGCAGGTGCGGTGTGATTTGGGTGGCAGTCTTGGCAGGGGGCCCAGGCGACCCAATCCCCGGACGGTGACTCTAGCCATGGGGACATGGAATGTCACCTCACTGGGGGGTAAAGAGCCTGAGCTGGTGCAAGAGGTTGAGCGGTACCGGCTATAGATAGTCGGGCTCGCCTCCATGAACAGTCTGGGCTCTGGAACTAAACTCCTTGAGAGAGGCTGGACTCTCTTCTATTCTGGAGTTGCCCGTGGTGAGAGGCGGTGAGCTGGTGTGGGCTTGCTTATAGCTCCTCAGCTCAGCCGCCATGTGTCGGACTTTACCCCAGTGAATGAGAGGGTCGTTTCCCTGCGCCTTTGGGTTGGGGATAGGTATCTCACTGTTGTCTCAGCTTATGGGCTGAACAGCAGTGTACAGTACCCGGTCTTTTTGGAGTCCCTGGGAGGGGTACTGGAGAGTGCTCCAACCGGGGACTCCGTCGCTCTACTGGGAGACTTCAACGCTCACATGGGCAGCGATAGTGTTACCTGGAGGGGTGTGATTGGGAGGAACAGCTTCCCCGATCTGAACCAGAGTGTTTTTTTGTTATTGGATTTCTGTACCAGTCACAGTTTGTCCTTAACCAACACCATGTTCAAGCATAAGGGTGTCCATATGCGCACGTGGCACCAGGACGCCCTAGGCCGGAGGTCAATGATCGACTTCGTGGTCATGTCATCTGAGCTCCGGCCGTATGTCTTGGACACTTGGGTGAAGAGAGGGGCTGAGCTGTCAACTGATCACCACCTGGTGGTGAGTCGGATCCACTGGCAGGGGGGGAAGCTGGACAGACCTGGCAGACCCAAACGTATTGTGACGGTCTGCTGGGAACATCTGGCAGAACCCTCTGTCAGGGAGGACTTCAACTCCCACCTCCAGGAGAGCTTGGACCTGATCCCAAGGGAGGCCGGGGACGTTGTCGGGCGGTGGAAGGAATACTTTGAGGATCTCCTCAATGCCATTGAATGTCTTCCATAGAGGAAGCAGAGGCTGAGGACTCAGAGGTTGACTCATTCAGCACCCAAGCCGAAGTCACTGAAGTAGTCGGGAAGCTCCTCAGTGGCAAAGCACCAGGGGTGGATGAGATCCGCCCTGAGTACCTCAAGTCTCTGGATGTTGTGGGGCTGTCTTGGTTGACACGTCTCTGCAACATTGCATGGCAGTCAGGGACAGTGCCTCTGGACTGGCAGACCGGGGTGGTGGTCCCCCTATTTAAAAAGGAGGACTGGAGGGTGTGTTCCAACTATTGGGGGATCACAATCCTCAGCCTCCCCGGGAAAGTCTATTCCAGGGTACTGGAGAGGAGAATTTGGCCGATAGTTGAACCTCGGATCCAGGAGGAACAATGCAGTCCTCGTCTGGGCTGCGGAACACTGGACCAGCTCCATACCCTCCGCAGGGTGCTCGAGGGTTCATGGGAGTTTGCCATGAACCCTCGAGCACCATGGGAGTTTACCAGTCCACATGTGTTTTGTGGACTTGGAGAAAGCATTTGACCATGTCCCTCGTGGCATTCTGTGGGAGGTGCTCTGGGAGTACGGGGTTGGAGGCCCTCTGTTAAGGGCTATACGGTCCCTGTACGACTGGAGCAGGAGCTTGGTCCGCATTGCCGTCAGTAAGTCAGACCTGTTCGTGGTGCATGTTGGACTCCGGCAGGGCTGCCCTTTGTCACCGGTTCGGTTCATTATTTTTATGGACAGAATTTCTAGGCGCAGCCACGGGCCGGAGGGGATCTGGTTCGGGAGCCACAGGATTTCATCTCTGCTTTTCACGGATGATGTGGTCTTGTTGGTTCCTTCGAGTCAGGACTTCCAGCATGTCCTGGGACAGTTTGCAGCCAAGTGTGAAGTGGCTGGGATGAGAATCAGCACCTCCAAGTCCGAGGCCATGGTTCTCGACCGGAAAAAGGTGGCTTGTCCCCTCCGGGTTGTGGGAAAGCTACTGCCTCAGGTGGAGGAGTTTAAGTATCTTGGGGTCTTGTTCACGAGTGAGGGAAGGATGGAGCGTGATATTGACAGATCGGTGCAGCGGCCGCAGTAATGCAGTCGTTGTATCGGTCTGTTGTGGTGAAGAGAGAGCTGAGTCAAAAGGCAAAGCTCTCGATTTACCGGTCAGTCTACGTGCGTACCCTCACCTATGGTCATGAACTTTGGGTCATGAAGGAAAGAATAAGATCCCAGATACAAGCGGCTGAAATGAGTTTCCTCCGTAGGATGGCGGGGCGCTCCCTTAGACATAGGGTGAGGAGCTCTGTCACCCATGAGGAGCTCGGAGTAGAGCTGCTTCTCCACCACATTGAGAGGAGCCAGTTGAGGTGGCTCGGGCATCTGTTTTGGATGTGCCCGGGACGCCTCCCTCGGGAGGTGTTCCTGGCATGTCCCACCAGGAGGAGACCCAGAGGAAGACCCAGGATACGCTGAAGTGACTATGTAACCCAGCTGGCCTGTGAACGCCTTGGGATCCTCCCGGAAGAGCTGGAGGAAGTTTCCAGGTTGGATAAGCGGATGAAAATGAATGGA
Organism: Acanthopagrus latus; assembly: GCF_904848185.1. Taxonomy (NCBI): domain Eukaryota; kingdom Metazoa; phylum Chordata; class Actinopteri; order Spariformes; family Sparidae; genus Acanthopagrus; species Acanthopagrus latus. The sequence continues at coordinate 30,412,561 of NC_051049.1, read as the reverse complement.
TGGATGGATGGATGGATGGATGGATGGATGGATGGACGTTTTCTCTGGTCTCTGCATAATCTGGTCCTCCTGAGCCTGCCAACTCCCAGAATGAGGAAAACAAGCAATTCCTGCATAGTCTCTGGCTGCAGCCCACCCACTGGTAAAACGGCGCTCCTACAGTATGGCAAGCTGTTTTAACATTTAATCGAACCACATTCCTATCTGTAATTGCATTTTAGATAGCCATAATAGCATTTCTCCTAGTGAAAATTGTATTCTCACTAGTCAGAATGGTAATTAAAGATATTTGCAATAACATTCTTACTAGTAGAAATGTTAGTTCAAGATATCTACAACTTTGATTGTACTAGTCAAAACTAAATTTAAGAAACCCTAAAAATCCTTCAAAAGTATAAGTGGCTGTTTTAACATTTGATAGTTAGGCCGAATATGTATTGCTGATATCTTTATTCAGTCCTTCCTAGTCAAAAATAACATTTCAAATATCCACAATGACATTCTTCGTATCCACAATTGTCATTTCAGATATCCACAATGACATTCTTCCTTGGACAAATGGCGTCACTTTAACCATTCATGTGTATTGGGCTTTCAATTGCAGATATCCACATTTACATTCTGGATATCTAGAATGAACATTCTGGATATCTGCAATTGAATTCTTACTAGGAAAAACTCCCATTACAGATATCTTCAATCCAATTGTTACTAGTCATAATTTTCATATCAGATATCCTCAGATATCCTGGAGGCACAGAAACAGCCTGCTCTCAGTAGAGCTCACTTGAGTGACTTTTAGACAGCTGAAATTCAGAACCACGGATGGGGTTGGGGCAATGCATGTCAAATACATTGTTGTTGGACCTCTTACAGCTGTGTGAAATTGATGAAAAACATAATATGGGACCTTTAATCAAATATGTCAATATGCAGAGAGTTGGAAATTCACAACTGCAGATAATTCATGAACTTTTTCTGATGTCTGATTAGATGTGAAACCCTGTTGACATGAATGACTATACCAACTGTAGTCTTGCTGGCTCATTAAAGCAGAGAAGTATATCTGAACTAGACAATTCCCCACTGGGAAATCGTGAGAGTGGGCTGTGCGCTTTGCCCCGTGACCTGGGGCAGTTTTTCATATGGGCAGTATGGGCAGCCGCCCAGGGCAGCATTCGTGGAGGGGCGGCATGAGCGGCGGACATATGTTCTGGGAGTTTGATTAAATAATGAAATATATTACAAAACAAGGTGAATTGGTTTAGCCTTAACTCTTGGTTGACAGTGTTGGGAGGGGTCACGTGTTGATTCCCGAGTGTCAAATAAACAAATGGATAAGAAGAGGACACAGCCATCAGGTGCCCAGTTCTGGAAAAAGAGAAGAGAAGAAGAGGAGAAACGAGCAAAAGATGAAGATATGGAGCCATGTCAAATACTCTTCATAAGTGTGACCATGCATGTATTGAGATGAAATGACGTTAATTAGTATAAGTTAGGCTAACTCGTATGTTTGTTAGCCTCTTGCTACACTGCTGGCTACAATAGTAGATGACGACAGCATCCATTTTCAGTCCAACTGACTAGCAAACATTATATCTAATTATTATCACCCTAATAATGTGTATGTAACACAACATGACTAGCTCACAGTGTATGTTAAACATCATGTTAGGTCCAATGCTGCTCAGTAAAGTGAATGATCAATTCTGTAAACTAATTCAAAAGACGTATATTGCATAGATATGTCGTGATGTAGCTTTCTGGGTCATTTGGAGTGTCATGTATATAATAAGCCATCAACTAAGGAGGTTTTGTTTTGTTTTCTATTCATTTGTTTCCTATTATAAAAGTTGGATACATTATGCTTAGTAAAATATTTATTTAATTGTGCTATTCCTGCATTGATCATTTATGTTGTATTTTAATGCAAAGGCAGGGGACTTTTTAAATATTTTGGAGCACCCTCTGCCGCTAGCCGGGATGAGGAGCCATCTACCTCTGCAGCCACACACGTCTCCACAAATGCTGTCTGATCCTGAGGATGAAAACCCATTTACCTCTACTTCTCCCCAGCAAAACTCAGGTGAGTTTGTGTGCACGTATGTCTGTGAGTGTGTGTGTGTGTGTGCGCATCCCTGTGTAGTGGAAATTCTCCTTTGTGAGGTAGAGAGTTGCTAAGTCTCCGAAGAATCTCAGACTTCAGCGTATGAATCAAATCTCGTTTAATGCACGCAGCGTGGAGAGAAAGCAAAAGCATTCTCTGCCAAACTCTAAAATGTTACCCCTTAAGTACAGAAAAAGGACAGGAGGTTACCTTCATTTACAATGGTCATGAAAACATTTTCTTTACATTACAATGATTCTTTGATGTGGGTGTATCCTGTCTTCCCAGGACAGTGACTCCTTGATGTAGCAGATGGGACAGTAAGTGTCGTCTTATCTATAGGGATGCATATTATCATGTGGGGGATGTGTCTCCACCTGTGGCTCTTTTTTACACCTTAAGCAATGTGACATTCTCCCTTCCTCCTCCTGTCCTTACCATTAACAGGAAGTCTATGTAATTTCTCACATTCCTCCCTTTTGACACAAAGTGTCAACACAACATTTTTGGGAAATTACATTGAAAAATTAAAAGATCCATAAACAATTTTCAAAACAAAAACAAGTATCAATGAATTTGACTGCGTGTTGTCATGACTCTTGTTTTGTTTGTTCTTGTTTCTGGTTTTTGGTTTCTTGTTTTTGATTTTCATATTTGTATCTTGTCTTGTGTTATGTTTTGCTTTTTCCATGTCTTGTGTCTCATGTTTTGATGTTCCATGTCTTGTGTCTCATGTTTTGATGTTCCATGTCTTGTGTCTCATGTTTTGATGTTCCTTGCCCTCATGTGTCCTTTAAGTTCTCCTATGTTCTCCCCTCTGGCTCCCTCTGTCTGTTGTCTTGTTCCCTCCTGGTCTGTTCCTCTGTGCTCCTCCCCCTCGTTATCTCACCTGGTTTCCTTCCTCCTCTCTCCTCACCTGTGCCTCGTCATGTCATTAGTGTCTGTGTATTTAGTCTCTGTGTTTCCCCTCACTCTTTGTCCAGTCATTGTATTCTGTTTGTTGTTTCCATGCGCCATGCTCCATGCTCCATGCTTCGGTCCCATTTTGGTATGTCTTGGTTTTGAGTTTTTTTTTCATGTTTATGTTGAACTTTGAATTTTTGTTTGAACTTTGTCTTGATCTTTTGTTTGCTACTTTGCCTGTTGAATGTTTGCCTGCTTTTGTTTTTTTTTTTTTGTAATCAGCTTTTTTAATAAAGCTCGCCTTACGTTTGTTCCCATATCCTTGCCTACCGTGCGTACTGCGTTTGGGTCCTCCTTTCCCTTCTTTAGTTTTCCCCTTTTTACCCTGACGTGACAGAATGACTGGACCAGAAATGGACCTACCGGACAGTACACTAATATGTAGGCTGGGAAACAAACTGGTGGAGATTCTGAGCGGCCAGGCTGACACAGGAGAGAAGCTAAAGGCCATAGCTGACTATGAACATGAACTAATTATTAGACCTTGGCTGAAGGAACTCCCTTGGGTCGCTCAGTTGATAGCGGATTTAGATAACCTCAGGAAGGCCTTGGTGGCTACAGCCACAGCCACAGCCAAGCTTCCAGCCCAGGCCGCAGCCACAGCCGAGCTTCCAGCCCAGGCCGCAGCCACAGCCGAGCTTCCAGCCTAGGTCGCAGCCACAGCCGAGCTTCCTGCCCAGGCCGCAGCTTCAGCCACAGCCGAGCTTCCTGCCCAGGCTGCAGCTTCAGCCACAGCCGAGCTTCCTGCCCAGGCCGCAGCTTCAGCCACAGCTGAGCTTCCTGCCCAGGCCTCAGCCTCAGCCACAGCTGACTATGAACATGAACTAATTATTAGACCTTGGCTGAAGGAACTCCCTTGGGTCGCTCAGTTGATAGTGGATTTAGATAACCTCAGGAAGGCCTTGGTGGCTACAGCCACAGCCACAGCCAAGCTTCCAGCCCAGGCCGCAGCCACAGCCGAGCTTCCAGCCCAGGCCGCAGCCACAGCCGAGCTTCCAGCCCAGGTCGCAGCCACAGCCGAGCTTCCTGCCCAGGCCGCAGCTTCAGCCACAGCCGAGCTTCCTGCCCAGGCCGCAGCTTCAGCCACAGCCGAGCTTCCTGCCCAAGCCGCAGCTTCAGCCACAGCTGAGCTTCCTGCCCAGGCCTCAGCCTCAGCCACAGCCGAGCTCTCAGCCCAGGCCTCAGCCACAGCCGAGCTCTCAGCCCAGGCCTCAGGCTCAGCCACAGCCGAGCTCTCAGCCCAGGCCTCAGCCACAGCCGAGCTCCCAGTCCAGGCCTCAGTCTCAACCCCGTCGACACCTGCCAGTGGCCCCCAGTCGGCGTTCCGGTCGACACCTGCCAGTGGCCCCCAGTCGGCGTTCCGGTCGACACCTGCCAGTGGCCCCCAGTCGGCGGTCCGGGCGACACCTGCCAGTGGTCTTCAGTCGGCGGTCCAGACGAGGCCTGTACCTGCACCTCGGTCGGAGGACCGGCCGAGGCCTGTACCTGCACCTCGGTCGGAGGACCGGCCGAGGCCTGTACATGCACCTCGGTCGGAGGTCCGGCCGAGGCCCACGCCACGTCTTGTTCCTGCACCTCGGTCGGAGGACCGGCCGAGGCCCACGCCACGCCTTGTTCCTGCACCTCGGTCGGAGGACCGGCCGAGGCCCACGCCAAGTCTTGTTCTTGCACCTCGGTCGGAGGACCGGCCGAGGCCCACGCCACGTCTTCTTCTTGCACCTCGGTCGGAGGACCGGCCGAGGCCCACGCCAGGTCCTGTTCCTGCTCCTCGGTCGGAGGACCGGCCGAGGCCCACGCCAGGTCCAGCGCCTGCTACTGCTCCTCGGTCGGAGGACCGGCCGAGTCCCACGCCAGGTCCAGCGCCTGCTCCTGCACCTCGGTCGGAGGCCCGGCCGAGTCCCACGCCAGGTCCAGCGCCTGCTCCTGCACTTCGGTCGGAGGCCCGGCCGAGTCCCACGCCAGGTCCAGCGCCTGCTCCTGCACCTCGGTCGGAGGCCCGGCCGAGTCCCACGCCAAGTCCTGTGCCTGCACCTCGGTCGGAGGCCCGGCCAAGTCCCACGCCACGTCCTGTGCCTGCACCTCGGTCGGAGGCCCGGCCGAGTCCCACGCCACGTCCTGTGCCTGCACCTCGGTCGGAGGCCCGGCCGAGTCCCACGCCAAGCCCTGTGCCTGCACCTCGGTCGGAGGCCCGGCCGAGTCCCACGCCAAGCCCTGTGCCTGCACCTCGGTCGGAGGCCCGGCCGAGTCCCACGCCAAGCCCTGTGCCTGCACCTCGGTCGGAGGCCCGGCCGAGTCCCACGCCAAGTCCAGTGCGTGCTCCTCGGTCGGAGGCCCGGCCGAGTCCAGTGCGTGCTCCTCGGTCAGGGGTCTGGCCGAGGTCGTTTATTGCCAGAGACCCTTCATTGGCTCCCAGGCCACCAGCTCCCGGCAAAACTCCGTCGGTGGTCCAGCCCAGGCCCTGGAGGGTTTCCCAGCCAGTGGTCTGGTCACCTGTGGGTCTCAGCCCATGCCTTCACTGCCAGCCTCCAGCGGGTTCCAGCCCTCGCCTACGCCTGTGGTTCCCAGTCGCCAGCCTCCAGCGCTTACGTCTTCGCCTTCGTCTACGTCACCAGCCTCCAGCGGGTTCCAGCCCGCACCTTCGCCTTCGTTACCAGCCTCCAGGGGGTTCCAGCCCGCACCTAAGCCTTCGCCTTCGTCTACGTCGCCAGCCTCCAGGGGGTTCCAGCCCGCGCCTTCGCCTTCGCTGCCAGTCTCCAGGGGGTTCCAGCCCGCACCTTCGCCTTCGCCGTCGTCGCCAGATTCCAGTGAGTTCCAGGCCACCCCTATGTCTTCGTCGCCGCCCTCCGGCGAGTTCCAGGCTGCGCCTACGCCTTCGTCGCCGCCCTCCGGCGAGTTCCAGGCCGCGCCTACGCCTTCGTCGTCGCCCTCCAGCGAGTTCCAGGCCGCGCCTACGCCTTCGTCGTCGCCCTCCGGCGAGTTCCAGGCCGCGCCTACGCCTTCGTCGTCGCCCTCCGGCGAGTTCAAGACCGCGCCTACGTCTTCGTCGTCGCCCTCCGGCAAGTTCAAGGCCGCGCCTACGCCTTCGTCGCCAACCTCCGGCGAGTCTGAGACAGCGCCTACGCCTTCGTCGCCAGCCTCCGGCGAGTCTGAGACAGCGTCTACGCCTTGGTCACCGGTGTCCAGCAGGTTCAAGCCTGCGCCTTTGCCTTTCTCCCTGGACTCCAGTGGGCTCCAGTCCTCGCCTCCACTCTCATGTTTGTTTGGACCTTGGCCCTCCCCCTGACACCCTCCACCCTCCCGGCTTTGACTCTGGCCCTCCCCCTGACCCCCTCCACCCTCCCGGCTTTGATTCTGACCCTCCTCCAGACCCCCTCCACCCTCCCAGCCTCACTTGGACTTTAAATGTATGTCTTGAGGGACATCTGGGAGCTGTCCCTTAAGGGGGGGGTTCTGTCATGACTCTTGTTTTGTTTGTTCTTGTTTCTGGTTTTTGGTTTCTTGTATTTGATTTTCATATTTGTATCTTGTCTTGTGTTATGTTTTGCTTTTTCCATGTCTTGTGTCTCATGTTTTGATGTTCCATGTCTTGTGTCTCATGTTTTGATGTTCCATGTCTTGTGTCTCATGTTTTGATGTTCCTTGCCCTCATGTGTCCTTTAAGTTCTCCTATGTTCTCCCCTCTGGCTCCCTCTGTCTGTTGTCTTGTTCCCTCCTGGTCTGTTCCTCTGTGCTCCTCCCCCTCGTTATCTCACCTGGTTTCCTTCCTCCTCTCTCCTCACCTGTGCCTCATCATGTCATTAGTGTCTGTGTATTTAGTCTCTGTGTTTCCCCTCACTCTTTGTCCAGTCATTGTATTCTGTTTGTTGTTTCCATGCGCCATGCTCCATGCTCCATGCTTCGGTCCCATTTTGGTATGTCTTGGTTTTGAGTTTTTTTTTCATGTTTATGTTGAACTTTGAATTTTTGTTTGAACTTTGTCTTGATCTTTTGTTTGCTACTTTGCCTGTTGAATGTTTGCCTGCTTTTGTTTTTTTTTTTTTTGTAATCAGCTTTTTTAATAAAGCTCGCCTTACGTTTGTTCCCATATCCTTGCCTACCGTGCGTACTGCGTTTGGGTCCTCCTTTCCCTTCTTTAGTTTTCCCCTTTTTACCCTGACGTGACACGTGTTACATGAATTAAAATACATGACATGTTGTATATAATACATGTTATTTTCAAAAATAGTAAAATAGACAAAAAACTCATTTTGTTGAAAATAGCTTTTATGCCTTGTGGCAAAGTTTAGTCTGTGTCCTTTTAGGATCTTTTGATCCTGCAGATGGTTCTTCTGTGTTTTCTTTTGTTTTTGTTGACAGTCCATTTTTATTTTTTATTTATTTATTTATTTTACCCTTCTGTAAGAGATGGGGTGTCTGAGTAGTCAATATAAATGTCATCAGTGTGATTGATGGGTGCAAGTGAATCAGTTAATGTGAAAGATATGAATATATGCGGACATTTGGAGTCCAAATTTTGCTCCGTTGAAGAACAGGATTGGGCAAACGGTCATTGTGGTAACCAACCCAATGATGAAATCCAGCCATAATCGTCCAACGGCGTTCCCTCTCAGCACTTCCGCAGGTTAGGTTGTTGTCCTTCCTTCAGCAGCATGGCTTGGAAAAAGGCTTGCACTGGGATGCATGGCTCCAGGTGTCCCCCTCAGCTATTCAAATGGCAGTGGATGTTATCAGCAGCATCTGACGTGGTCCAGTCCACCGCAGTTGATGCCAGTGCTTCCCTCTTGTTATATCCTTATGAGTTACTCCGCTTGACTACCTGTATAACATTAAGATGGAGCCAACTTTGTCTTGCGGCCGTAGCCCTTTATTTCCTTTCGTCACTGAATCCCCGGTCTGAACACGCGTCAACACATATATAATACATACGACCTCTAGAGGGCAGCATCGGACTACAAATCTCCATATGTCAACAAATGTCCTTAGATCCCTTAATATATAACATACTCTTCCCCACTAAATGAACAAGCGGTAGTAACAACTGAAAGAAACATTCTTAAACATTTTCGTCACTAGTATATTATCCTGTATGACTAGTAGAATAAGTTGCAACAAAGAGCGCAACACTAATAACTTAAATGTACGGCTTAGTCAGTGTAACTGGTAATAATACCGTAAGTGCTTCATCACTGTTAAACAGGAAATCACAGTACACTCTTAGCTAATCAAAAATGCCACCGAAACAATAAACATTTAGTGCATACATCAACTCAAATAACGTTTTTTTTTTTTTTTTCTCTCTCTAAGGGAATGAGGTAGACTGCTCATCCCTGATATTACCCTGGGGATTATTCTGCCCCATTCTTCTGGGTATGTCGCTACGCTAATAAGTCAGACGAGAAGGGGCCCGCCGCTCTCTCAGGGGGTAGCGGCGAACAGCACCACTTTCTGGCGACTCCACATTGGCAGGAACAGGAACAGGTAGCTTAGGGGTGGGTGACAGTTCAGTGTTTGATACCTCAGAAGATTGTCCAGAAGAATCAGGTTTCACCGCACACGGTGCATCCTGGACAAATGTGTGCTGAGCTGGCTTGATTTGTTTGAATTGCTCAGCAGTGTTTGCTGGTGGAGGTTCCACAGGAACAGCAGATCCAAGAAGCAGCTGGTCAACGTGTCTCTTCCAGACGGTGTCCTCTGTTGTTTTGACTGTGTAAGACACCGGCCCTGTCTGTGCTACTACTGTGGCAGGCACCCATTTTGGTCCGTGGTTGTAGTTACATGCCAGCACATGATCACCTGGGTGGAAAACACGTTCTTTAGCCATGTGTCTGCGTCTGTCAATCTGTGCTTGTTGTTTCTGCAGGACAGTTTGTTTGGTCTTTGGTGGTTTCAGAAGGTCGAGGTTGCTGCGAAGCTGTGTTGCAGGAGCAGCTTTTGTAGTTGAGTGAGATACATTTCTGTAGGACAGCAGGAAGTTGTTAAGCCGCTGGTGGAGAGAGCCTTCTCCCTGCGATGCTTTTAAAGCATTTTTCATACTCTGAACAAACCTCTCTGCCAACCCATTGGTGGATGGGTGATATGGAGCAGAGCGAATGTGCTGCACTCCATTTGCTTCCAGGAATCTTCCGAACTCCTGTGAGATGAATTGTGGCCCATTGTCACTCACAAGTTGCTCGGGAAAACCAAATCGACTGAACATCTCACCAAGTTTCTCGATGGTTTTCTCTGCAGTAGTGGATCTCATGATACACACCTCTGGCCACTTGCTGTGTGCATCTACTGCTACCAAAAACATCCGATCTTCAAAAGGACCAGCAAAGTCAACATGGATGCGTTGCCACGGCTCCTCTGGCCAATCCCACGGATGAAGAGGGGCTGGTTGTGGCATGCAACGGTTTTTCTGGCATGTAGGGCATGTTGTCGCGGTCTCTTCAATTTGCATGTCAAGTCCAGGCCACCAAAAGTAGCTTCTGGCTAGCTCCTTCATGCGCACCATTCCACAATGACCTGCATGCAACTGCTGTAGTAACCTTTTTCTCAAAACTGGTGGAATGATCACTCTGCGTCCCCATAGAAGACATCCTGCCTGAACAGAGAGTTCACTCCATTTTGTGATGTAGGGTTTCAGCTCAGGAGAATCTCCTTGTCCTCCCCTAACAACTGCATCCAGTAGTTTTGACAGCACTGGGTCATTTCTCGTATGCCGTTTCACCTGAGCAGATGTGATGGGAGCCTCTTCTACTTGTCTGAAATAGAAAATGTCTGCTTGTTTCCCTTCCTCATGTCCAACAGGTAGGGGTAACCTGGAGAGACCATCTGCATTTGCATGTAGGTCTGACTTCCTGTACTTGATGTCGTAGGTATGAGCAGATAGCAATAAAGCCCACCTTTGCATCCTGCTGGCTGCTAATGGTGGAATGCCATTATGAGGCCCGAAGATGGTTGTGAGGGGGCGGTGATCAGTTAGAAGAATAAACTTCCTCCCAAAAAGGTATTGGTGGAACTTTTTGACACCAAACACAATTCCCAGAGCCTCTCTTTCGATCTGAGCATAGTTGCTCTCTGCTTTGCTGAGTGTGCGAGAAGCAAATGCGATTGGGCGCTCCTCGCCACTGGACATTATGTGTGAAACAACTGCTCCTACCCCGTAGGGGGAAGCATCACATGCAAGCTGTAAGGGCAGTTTTGGGTCAAAATGTGTCAGAGCGTCCGATTCTAGCAATGCTGTCTTTGTTTGTGTGAATGCTTGCTCACATTGCTCTGTCCATTTCCAGGCTTTGTCATGGCACAGTAGCTGGTGAAGTGGTTTGAGCATTGAAGACAGGTTCTGTATGAATCTTCCATAATAGTTCAAAAGTCCAAGATAAGAGCGTAGCTGACTCACATTTTGTGGTGCTGGTGCTTCTAGAATCGCCTTGACCTTGGATGGGGCTTTGTGTAGGCCATCAGAGTCGATAACATGCCCCAAATATTCCACTGAGGGCTGGAAAAACTCACACTTGGATTTGCGCACTCTGAGTCCATACTCTTCCAGTCGCTCCAGTGTGGCATCCAGATTTTTCAGATGCTCTTCCTCCGTCTCCCCCGTGACAAGGATGTCATCTAGATAGCACTGGACTCCAGACAATCCACTCAGAATCTGGTCCATTGCACGCTGGAAGAGAGCTGGGGCCGATGTTATTCCAAATGGCAGTCTGCAGTATCTGTAGAGGCCCTTGTGAGTAACTATCGTGAGCAACTCTTTAGACTTCTCATCAACGTGCATCTGGAGGTAGGCTTGGTTAAGATCAATCTTGCTGAATTTCTTTCCTCCAGCCAAGCCAGTGAACAGATCATCAATGTGGGGAAGTGGATATTGCTCAGCCTCCAACACTGGGTTTAAGGTGACTTTGAAATCCCCACATACTCTCACTGAGTCATCCTTCTTCATGACCGGTACAATTGGCGTTGCCCAGTCGCTCTGGCTGACAGGTTCCAGCACACCACTTTTGACCAGGTTTTCCAGCTCTGCCTCCACCTTTGGCCTTATTGCATAAGGAACTGGTCTAGCTTTAAGAAACTTGGGTCGGCTATCAGGCCTTAGATTCAGTTTTACTGAGAAGTCTTTCATGTTACCAAGTTCCTCTTTAAACACTGCAGTGTGTTTATTTAGCACAGCTGTAAGACGTGAGTCCTCTTTGCTCAGCCTGCGAACTGCTGGCCAGTCCAGTATGAGCTCCTCCAACCATGAGCGGCCCAGCAGAGATGGGAAGTTTCCTTCAACCACGTACAGTGGTAACTTAGCTGTCTGTCCGTTCACCTGGACAGTGACATCGATGACTCCTTTAGTTGGCACAGGCTCTCCGGTGTAGGTTTTCAGGATGAGCGTGGATGATTTTAGTGGCAGATGTTGCAGAGTTTTTTTATAAACAGCTTCTGATACTAGTGAAACTGCTGCACCTGTGTCGATTTCCATCCGCACTGGTTTCCCATCCAGCAGTGGTGCCACCCAGTAGCCTCCTGCACCTCCAGTGACTGACAGCACATACACTGTTGCCTCATCTGATGAGCTGCTGCATCCAGTTGCTGTGTCGTTTACTTGCACATTATGAACAGAGTGTCTCTCTTTACCTCTGTCTTTTGGGGTTTTGTTGAAGTGTTTTGTTTTCTTGTGAGCTGTTTTACTTCTGCAAGCGCGTTCCAGATGTCCTTTTTTGTTGCATTTCCTGCATTCGACATCCTTGCTCCAACAGTCGGCTGCCAAGTGTCCTGTTTTATCGCATCTGTAGCATTTGTTCTGCCTTCCCTTTTCTTCAGTGTAAACCTTATGAAGTTTCCCCGTTGAGCTGAGCTGATGTGCCTCTTTAGCAGCTAACTCCATGGACACACTGATTTCAATGGCTTTGTCCAGAGTAAGTGCACTTTCAGTTAGCAGGCGTTTCTGCACATCTTCGCTCCTCAGCCCGCACACGAGTCTGTCTCTAATAGTATCATTTAGCACCTCATTGAATTCACAGTGCTCAGCTAGCTTCTTCAGAGCAGCAACAAACACTGTTACCGACTCTCCTTCAGCCTGATTTCTCTTATGAAATCGGAAACGTTCAGCAATCACCAACGGTTTTGGTGAAAAATGCGATGTCAAGATGGTTACTATGCTGCCATAACTCTTGCTCCCGGGCTTCTCCGGCTGTACAAGGCACCGTAGCAGGTTAAATGTCCTGGGGCCCATCACACTCAGAAATGTCGGCACAAGCCTGTCCCCCCCAATGCCGTTAGCTTGGACGAAGTAATCAAAACGCTCCGTGTAAGAGCTCCATTGCTCAGCACTTTCATCAAAAGGGCCAATATTGCCAACAATCCCCGTCATATTAGCTTTTAGCAGGTTACTGTCCGTTGTAACAGCTTCGGTAGTTTGGCTGTATTTCTACTCACTGCTCCTTTTGTTAGTGCTGCTGTGTTGCGCCATCCTCCTGACAGTGAAGCTAACCGCTAATTTGTTAGCTTAGCATCCAGCTGATCGATGTTCCACGGTCACGGTTAGAAAACACAGTTCGCCCGGTATTTTCCTTCCAACCGCGTACAAACACACACGCAGATGCCGATGATCCTCGTCGCCACTTTGTTATATCCTTATGAGTTACTCCGCTTGACTACCTGTATAACATTAAGATGGAGCCAACTTTGTCTTGCGGCCGTAGCCCTTTATTTCCTTTCGTCACTGAATCCCCGGTCTGAACACGCGTCAACACATATATAATACATACGACCTCTAGAGGGCAGCATCGGACTACAAATCTCCATATGTCAACAAATGTCCTTAGATTCCTTAATATATAACACCTCTAAGGTCCTTTACCACTACCAAGTCTCCAGGCTGGATGTTGTGGAGTTTGCATCAACGTAGGCTCTGGGAGGGCAGCTTTCACCTGATGGAAAATTAGCTTCAGGAGCATGGTTAAATGTAAAATAAAACTTATCAGCATCCAATCCGGTCAGGGGTAACCTGTTTTGAAGAAATGTGGTGTTAATCATCTTTATAGGGAGGCCAGTGATTAACTCACAAGGATATAGTAGGCTTTTGGAGATGTTTTGAGTAAAATTATTTTCAAAATGTAATCCAAATGCAAATTATTATTCGTTAATTTTTGAGTAGAGACCCCTACATGGAATTATTCCCTGCAGAAATGAGTTAGCTATTTTTTTTTTTAACACTTTATTTGTATCTTTTCACTTAGCATATACAAACATCTTAGTCTCTGTTTAACAGATAACCATAGAAAGATAGTCTCAACAACCACAAAGAAAATCAACAGAGACAGATCAAACACACATTAGACCCAACAAACTTATCCTAGACATAGGACAGATACAAGACAAACAAACAAAAACAAAACAAAACAGAACAAAACAAGACAAAAAAAATAAAAAATAAAAAATGAAAAATAAAAATAACCCCCCCCAAAAAAAGACAATACCAAAATAAATAAATAAATAAATAAATAAATAAATAAATAAAAAACACCTTCGGCGAGTGCACCTGGCATTCCTTATTACAGAACTGACCAAGGGCGGGTATAAACATTCACAGATCCAGTTCAAGACCAGGTAAATTGTTGACATATGTTATTAAAGGGTCCCAGGTTTTGTGGAATTGGTTGATGGAACCGTTGAGTGTACATCTGATCCTTTCCAGCTTAACATTCTGCATGATGTCCCGAATCCAGTGATGGTGTGAAGGGGGAACAACAGCCTTCCATTTAAATAAAATCAAGCGCCTCGCTAGTAAAGAAGAAAAGGCAATGACCCTCTGTAAGTGAGCAGGAGGGACAGATCCGGTTGGATCAGAAAACAACCCAAAAACAGCAACCAAAGGAGAAGGTACAATGTTATAAGCATAGGCATTAGAGATAACTTCAAAAAAGGAAGCCCAGAAAGGAACAAGTTTCGGACAAGACCAGAACATGTGACAGGAGGTAGCAGGAGCCTGTTTACATCTATCGCATATTGGGTCTATGTTTGGAAATATTCTTGCTAATTTGACTTTTGAGAAGTGTAACCTGTGTAACACTTTGAACTGTATTAAGGAATGTCTAGAACATATGGAAGAGGAATGGACTCTCGTGAGAGCCATATCCCATTCCTCATCGGACAATTGGTCCCCCAAGTCCCACTGTTCTCTAATATGTGAAATAGAGGGGCTGCAGCTATCCATAATGTGGGAATAAATAAACAATATTCTACTCTTATTCAGCATATTGACCCTTAGAAAAGAATCCAGACAAGAAGGAGGGGGGAGTGTAGGAAAGTTAGCAAACTTTTTACGAGTGAAATCTCTAATTTGTAGGTAACGCAAGAAATGATTATTGGTTAGACCGAATTTTTTCGATAATTGTTCAAAGCTTGCAAAAGTATCATTGACATACAGGTCTTCAATAGTATGAATGCCCTTGTCATACCAAATTTTGAAGCCATTGTCCATTAAGGATGGTAGAAAAAGATGGTTACGTATTATCGGTGAGTGAATAGAGATACTCTGAATGCCAAAACATCTTTTGAACTGATTTATGATGCGTAGTGATTGGGTTACAATTATATTATCCTTGATATTATTAACTAGTGGTGGTAGGGGTGCGCAGAGTAAAGCAGGGAGTGAATGTGGGTTGCTTGTAGCCTTTTCGATTTGGAGCCATGCAGGGATTCTATCATTCCACTCTTTTAACCATAGAGAGATGGCATTAAAATTCGCAGCCCAATAATACGTGCGCAAGTTTGGGAGTGAAAGCCCTCCTAACCCTTTTGGTCTTTCCATAAATTCTTTTCTTATGCGAGCTGATTTGTTATTCCATATAAAGGAAGAGATCATTTGATTAAATGCCTTGAAAAAAGACTGAGGTATAAAAATAGGCAACGCCTGAAACAAATATAGAAACTTGGGTACAATATTCATCTTTACAGAATTTGTTCTCCCGATAAGAGATAATGGCAGAATAGACCATCTTTTAACATCCTCTTTGCACTGTTCCAGCAGAGGAGTGAGGTTACTTTTAAACAGACTGTAATAGGATTTTGTGACTTTCACACCCAGATACACAAAGGACTCAGCGGACATCTTAAAAGGCAGGTTGAGAAATTCTCTGGCACTATTATTAATGGGGAAGTATTCACTTTTATTTAAATTTAGTTTATACCCGGATATGTTTCCAAATTCTCGCAAGACTCTAAGAATTTCAGGGGTACTTGTAATAGGATTGGTGACATATAATAATAAATCATCTGCATAAAGCGAGACAGTATGAGTTAGGCCACCGCGTGAGATACCTTGTATCTTGTTGTTGCCTCTAAGGGCTATAGCAAGTGGCTCTATAGCTAGAACGAAAAGTAAAGGGCTCACTGGATCTCCTTGTTTTGTACCTCTGTGAAGAGGAAAATACTCAGATGAGATACTGTTGGTATAAACTGAGGCAACTGGATCGGTGTAAATAAGCTTGATAAGATGAATAAAGTTGGGGCCAAAACCAAATCTGTCAAGCGTATGAAAAAGATAGCCCCACTCAACCCGATCAAACGCCTTTTCTGCGTCAAGCGATATTACTGCTTCTGGGGATGGACTGCTAGGTTCAGTGTAGATGATATTAAGTTAGCTATTTAGATTGCTGTTTTTTATTATCTTTATTTTATCTTTCTATTTATTTGTTTATCTATTTAGTTTTTTTTTCTTTTGTTTGTTCACAATAATGAGAAAATTTCTTTTCCTTCTCCATTGAGTGAGTTTAATAAATTCCATTATTAAATGCTCAAGAAGATCCTCAGGCTTAGGATGGGCCGACAGAGGCATTGCTACACCTCTGCCAACATTGTAAGTTTCACAAATCAAAGTTAAAGTTAAAAAAATCCTGGCGCATGCCACAATCTACATCCTCCCTTTTGATACATGGTCAAGACCATGTGTCAACTTCGCAAAGGGGGGCAATTTGGCTTTTGGCAGTACTGGGAGGCCGTTTACACCAACCCGGAGGTTAGATGGGAGTTTAATACACTTTTTCTTTTTCCATAGAGTTGTTTCTCCAGCATCAGCTCCTGTTTGAAGCAGAGAGACATCATTAAGGGAAAAAACATCATTTTGGACAGATAAAGGCATTAGTAGAGTGGGGGAGACAGGTGAAAAAGGTGGCTGTTTTAGCAGCTGCGTCCGCAGCTGCATTTCCAAGTGACACTGGGTCATTAACACCTGTATGGGCTTTACATTTGCATACTGCTACTGACGTAGGCAGGAGTAATGCAGACAAAAGGTTAATGATTAGTGTTCTGTGGGCAATAGGTTTTCCAGTAGATGTAAGAAAACCTCGATTTTTTTCCATAATGCGTGGAAATCATGACATACGTTATAGGCATATTGAGAGTCAGTATGTACTGTGATATTATTCCCAGTCCCTGGAATGAAAATTAGCTGCTTGGGCAGACAGGTTATTTGGAAGGTTAGCACTGTCAAGTATAGCATGATTAGTATATCTTCATATGAAACACAATGGGATCCATCTATTGGACTTCTCATTGCAGAGCCATCTACAAAGAAAACAGAATCAGGGTTAATCAGGGGAGTGTCAAAGAGTATATCTCTTGGATTTGACACCTTCCAGACAGGGGTAGGGTTCTCCATCTTGAGCTGTAAAAAAAATTATATGAGCCATTTTCTGCCAAAAAACATTTTGCCAGTGTAACAGTCTATCTGTGAGCGTTTTTCCTGTAAGATAAGAGAGTGGACAGGATGTGGTTCATGTGCAGTAAGAGGGCACATAGCAACAATATCAGCTGTAGTTAGAACTGCTTCAGTAGCAGCCGCTACAGACCTGAGACATGCAACCATACATCTCCCTGCTGTGGAAAATCCTTTTTTGAATAGTATCCCACAGGTTGTATATTACCATGTGACTGAGTTAGAATTTTCTGTCATAAAACTCATTATTTTCAGAAAAAACAAAAAGATTTAAAAATGTGGGAGTGTCTGGTAGCCCTAGGCTAAGGCAAAGTCGATAAAGCTTGTTTTAAGTCAGTTAAAGCTTTCTCTGCGTCAGTAGTCCAAGTCAAAAAGTCAGTCATGGCCAAATGTCTACCCCCATATGTGATGTCATATAGGGGTTGGGAGATCTCCACAATTGTATCAAAATCCATGGACAACAATAGCCTGCTAAATTCAATAAGGCAATCGTTTTTTGTCTTTGTTATGTTTCATTCGCAGTTTTTTTGGAACATCCAAGGTTGTGGATGTAATAGGGACCTAATTCACGACTTTTCCGGATTAACATAATGCATTTCATTTTTAAAAAAAATAATTTTCAACTTGTCCTTTAAAAAATTTTTTGGACCGTTTTCTGCCAGAAAACAAAAATGGAAACACTGTCTCAGTTTGACAATGCCCCTGCATAGGAAGACATATGCACAAACATTGCCAACATACTGTACAAGTGTATTAACACACAATGGCTGCTAATGCTAAGTTCTTAGCTCTACTGCAAATCCAAAGTGAAATTGGAGAAGAAAACCCTATGGCATCTGCATCCAAGAATACCATTGATAGTGAAAACAAACCAGAACTGTGAGTCAGGATTAACAGGAATGTTATAATATGCATTTGTAAAATTAACAACTGAAAAAAACCCAGTCTGAGAGAATGTTTAACATTAGTGTTAATACATCTGCTGGATGCTGACCAGCTTCATTTATGACCCTAAGGTGTTTTAATGATCTCCACCCCCCATTTGTTTTTTTTCCTTCAGGCATGATGGGGGAGGTACATGGTGAGATTTAGGAAGTCAACAATGGCAGCTTGATTCATGCTTGACTGAAATGACACCAACACTGACTGAGGGAATTTTGCATCTTTTATATCCCCAAAATGTCAAAACTTGCTTACAGTCCCAAGCTATTAAATAATGTTAGAAGCATTTTTTTTTTTTTTTTTTTTTTTTTTAGTCAGTAGCAGTCAATCAGTGTGTGTGTGTGTGTGTGTGTGTGTGTGTGTGTGTGTGTGTGTGTCATCATAACTTGTGTCTCAAAGTGCTCATGTCTATGTGCTGCTCAATGCTCTGACCTTCCTCCACTGTCTCCTCTGGTTGTGTCCTGGTGAATGAGCAGACACCTTCATGTGGTGCATGTGGTCAGGATTTTTCTGGATCTCGCCTTTCTTGCTGATTAAGCTCAGAGTTCCCATCGCCTTTCCTCTGTAGCATCGGTCTTCTGATCAGTGCTGTTGCACTGTCCTTGATAGTTCAATGTGGACTCAGTCTTGATCCCCTCTTGCTTTTGTTAGTAGACTGTGATCTCTGTCCAGGATTCTGTGGCCCACCAAAACTCCAGTCTTTGTGTCAGGTACCTCCTCTGCAATCTCCTTCATTTCGTTCAGTTGACATGGCCATGGACATGGATCACAATTACAGTCTGTTTTCCTGTTTTCCTCGGCATGGAGCTAGGGAAACATCATCCCTTCTGTGATCTTCACTCCACATCCAGCAGTCAGCAGAATCTGCTATTGGAGAAAAGTCTTTCTTGGAGAAGCAGGTTAAGTTGTTGCTGTTTAGGAGATAGGAAGACAGCTGAAAAATCAGGGTGTATTTGTTTCCCGCCTTCTTTCTTAAAGTCATCTCGGGGTGCTTGACCACATGTGGAGAAGGTGTCGCTGAAGGTTTGTAGGTGTGGAGACAGCAGGAGGAGGTCCATTCATAGATTCTAGCCCTACATTCTTCTCTCCTTCTTTTTCTTACTCAAACCCTCTTTTCACATTTCTTTCAATCCCGCTACTGATTTTGAAGAAAACAACTTATCAGTCCATCTTTTTCTCCCCTACTTTCATTTTACCTTTTCTTTCAACATACTCTACATCATCTCAAACATTCTGTGCTTAATGTGTCTTAATTGGAAACACCTTAAGGGTGACAAAATGCCAAAGTTGAAATCCTTAACCACATTTTCCCCCACGTGTCTGCTTTTAATTCAGCAGAGCCTGTAAAAAGGTCGGATACATTTTTGATTTCCCCATTTTGTTCCTCATAATTTGTAGTGACTCACTGGGACAGATTTGCTTAAACTTTCAATGGGCTTATCATTCACACAAACGTCAAGCACACTGATCTTTCCATACAGTGTATGGTTGGATCTCATCAAAGCACACTCTAACTTTGAGCAACTTATTCAGCCAGGTGGTTTGTATGACACATTCGTTCCGAGCAACGCACCTCTATAGTATACAATCTGTATACTAGTCACTGAATGTCACAACAAAGTTTATTCTTTATACTTATTTCGTATTTTCTTATCACTCATATGCCCATTTTATCATAGAGGGGCCTCATATAATGCTATACTGTATCATATCATTTTTACAGTCATATTATTATCATATTCTGTTATATGCTTATTTTACCTGTTATCAGGTTTGGTCGACCACTATTTAATATCTACTCATCAATAAGTAGCATCTAAAATATCTATAGTCTCTTGAAATGTTCTTGACACCGCAGAGGTATATATATATATATATATATATAACAATCAGTTCTTTCGCATGCTTTACTCGTTAAGTGCTGACATCCTCGTACTTTTTTTTTTTATTAATCCACCACCACACAGGCATTACGTGGAAAATAAAAAGGCGCTCCTCATTGAGCCCTTAACTCAAAATTCCATAACACACAGCTTTATATGGAATGGCGTCTCTTCACTCGGACGCTTAACACAAATCACCCAACACCACACAGGTTTTACATGGGGAATATGACTTTCAACCACACAGGAATTACAAAAGTCAACCTAGGCTTTTAGAATTGAGCAAATGATTCAAAACGCCGTACTCACTTATTCGATGGAGCGTCCGTTGTCCGCCCCCGTGCCTGACTTCAGGTGGGATCCAGTCCTCCGTTTGTCGGAGCGGAACTTTCCCTGCCGGCAATTTTTCCTTCAGTCCAGGCTCGGTGACAGTCAGCGAAACGTCCATCCCATCCCTCGTCGCCAAAATGTAGTGGAAATTCTCCTTTGTGAGGTAGAGAGTTGCTAAGTCTACAAAGAATCTCAGACTTCAGCGTATGAATCAAATCTCGTTTAATGCACGCAGCGTGGAGAGAAGGCAAAAACATTCTCTGCCAAACTCTAAAATGTTACCCCTTAAGTACAGAAAAAGGACAGGAGGTTACCTTCATTTACAATGGTCATGAAAACATTTTCTTTACATTACAATGATTCTTTGATGTTTGGGTGTATCCTGTCTTCCCAGGACAGTGACTCCTTGATGTAGCAGATGTGACAGTAAGTGTCGTCTTATCTATAGTGATGCATATTATCATGTGGGGGATGTGTCCCTACCTGTGGCTCTTTTTTACACCTTAAGCAATGTGACATTCTCCCTTCCTCCTCCTGTCCTTACCATTAACAGGAAGTCTATGTAATTTCTCACACCTGCAAAGCATGTTGTGGAAATTCTCCTTTGTGAGGTAGAGAGTTGCTCAGTCTCCGAAGAACTTCAGACTTTGGCGTATGAATCAGATCTCTTTAATAACACACAGCATGGAGAAAAAGGCAAAAGCGTTCTCTCTCAAACTCTAAATTGTTATCGTTTAAGCACAGAGTCAGAGACAGTCATAAAACATTTTCTTTACATAATAATGACTCTTTGATATTTGGGTGTATCCTGTCCTCCCAGGACAGTGATTCTTTGATGTAACAGATGGGACAGCAAGTGTCATTGTATCTAAAACTTCTGTGTCTTCCCACATGGGGGATGTGCCCTCACCTGTGGCTCTTATGACACCTCAAGCAAAATGTCATTCTCCAACTTCCTCCTCCTGTCCTTACAGCACATTTGATCACTAACAGGAAGACTATGTAATTTCTCACAAGCGTTTTGCAGACAGTTTTAATGTTATTATCACTGGGTATGTGTGATGTTCTGCACTATAAATGCTGTGAATAATATGTGTATGCTAATGCCCTTGTACTCTCCATTAGAAACACCTGGAGCAGAATCGTCTCTTGAGGATTAGCCTCTGTGCACTGACCTGCTAACTGGCCTTCAGTTCTTACTGAGAATTCAACTGGTTTCCAGGGGACCAAGTCAGGTAACATCTGACTTTGCATTCCCTAGAAACGACAGTAATGGAAGAAGTTGCCACCATCATTACTTCAGGAAGTCATTGGTGGGGGGCCTTGAGGTGAGGCTAGGACTGCCACTGCCCATGAAAAAAAAACTATGAAAGCTAAAGCAAAACTTTGATAATGTGTGTGTGTGTCACTCTTTCTCTTGGCCTAGCTGATCTCGGTTGCCACGGGGATGGTTGACAAACAGCCCTAGCAACCATGACTGACACAGCTGATTTTGGAGTGATTTCAGCCTCATATCTAAGACGTCAAACTAGTGCTATATATATTCAAAATCATACATGATATTGGCATTTTTTTCACAATCAAGCCAGAAAGGCCTTAAAGAACACACTCAACCAGTTTTGTGGTCCTAGTGTCAGAAATGTGGTAATAGGAGCGAGTTAAGGGTGCAGTTTCGAAAATCCTCTTCCGGATTTACATTGGAGTGAAGGAGCAGTTGAGACCTACTCTTGTCAGTTAGAGGCAGATAATTCAAAAACCGTAAATCATAAAGCAGAGACATTGGGAGAAAGAAGACAAGTGTGGCTACAACTTTGGAAAATATCACGGTTTTTGAGTGACATTTGTGGCCGGGATCGTCACAGAAATAGAACATTTCTGAGATTTTTTTTGACTCTCTCTCACTCTGTCAGTTGGTCTCCTGCACTCTGCTGCACAAAAATTCCGCCATACACACTCATTGAAAACCCTGAATTTTTCCAAAATCACTCACCATCGTTAAAGGGTCAGAGTTCAAAAACTATACATCGTAGGAAAAAAGTTCAAATACAACTCATAGATGAGACTTGTGCCTACATTTTAGTTTGAATGGTGTTTCTCGGTGAATGTATATATGCAATGTATGCAGGAGATGTTTGAAAAACGTTGCAGATTTGCAACTTTTTTCAACCTTGCTCCATTCATTCCTTATAGAATTTTTTTCGTGGTTTTATTCTAGAGAAAAAAAATAATAGCATAGTGAGTCCCATTGAGCCGAACGTTTTGATATATTTTTCATTTGTGTGCGCTCAACGGTGTGGGACGATTTGGCAACCGAAATTTGGCGGTGGGGGAATAATAAGAAGACATGCAAGCAATAAGAAACGCACAGCCCACTATGGGCACCTATTGATGAGTTTCAAATGTAGTCCTTCACCTGCCATGTTGGGGACCAACACAGGTGTTTCAATTTGAGTTGCGTTTCTGATTGGCGTATAGCTACTTAATTAGTTTGAAACACCTGTGGGTCCTCAACATGGCAGGTGTAGAACTATATTTGAAACTCATGGATAGCTCTGCTATAGAGGTGTCCATAGTGGGCTGGCAAGCACAGCCCACTAATAAGAAGAGGCGCGAGTGTAGCTGGTTTGGCCTGACACTGGTTTGCTATGGGCTCTGCGTTGTGTTTGTGGATGGTGGAGAATGACACAAGGACAACTTCTGCCTTGCTGACCAGGGAATTTATTCTGTGTAAAACACATCCAGAATGAGTACAGCAACTTCTCTCTTACAGCTTTAAATTAAGCACACCTCTCCTCATGGGGTCCGGAAACCGAGTGAGAGCGACTACATTTACCGTAACTACTCTGTATCAACTAAATAAAACATGACATAAAATATTCTCCACCCAATCAGCAGCAATTTTTAGTTATCATTTCACTGGACAAATTGGCATAAAAAACATAATGGGAGCTCACATACCTGTGTAAAACACATCAAGAATAAGTACAGCAACTTCTCTCTTACAGCTTTCCATCAAGCACACCTTTAGAAACAAGAAATCACATCGGCATGCATGAGGCTACTTTAGCTTAACTTAGCTTGCTACAGAAAAGTGCTGCACACTCCAGAGTGACATTTACCGAGCAACACTTGCGGGTCTGTTTAGTTTTTTTTTCAACATTTTAACACACTTCAGGTGGGACCACTTGTAACTCTTACCTCTCCTCGCGGGGTCCGGAAACTGAGTGAGGAGAACAGCCTAAATTCACAGGAGGTGACATCACAGATGTCAAAGGTCACACAGTAAAATGAAACCTACCAAAATAAATTAAATTACCAAAATAAAAGCTCCCAAAAATAAACATAATTAGCTGTGAATATGCACAAAGAAGTACAGCAAAACATGAAAAAGTGTTTTGGTGAAATATAAACAACATTATAATTATACATCGGTTTCACCAAAATCCAGACCATATCTCTGAATAAACCAATTATTACACTGGGACAACTGACCAAAACTTGGAAACCCGGCTAGGACTCACTGTAGAACTCTAAGCTCTACCATCAGCTGTATATGCTACCAAAAATATCGGTTCTGAGAAACACAAGGGTGATCAATCCTTGGTCCCTCTTAGATTAATATGATGCCTTTTACACCATACAAATGCCTGCTAAATCTGCAATTCTGCAATCTGCAAACCTGTAGTGAGGACTTCAAAGATGTGGACCAGTGAAGCTGTGGAGGATCTCCAGGCGTGTTTGGACTCTACTGACTGGGATTCAGGACTGCTGGATGAGTACACAAAGGCTGTGACGTCATACATCAGCTTCTGTGAAGACAGCTGTGTTCCAACACGCACCAGGGTGAGTTACAACAATGACAAACCCTGGTTCACAGCCAAACTCAGACAGCTAAGGCTTGCAAAGGAAGAGGCCTTCAGGAGTGGGGACAAAGACAGATTCAAAGAGGCGAAGTACAAGTTTAGCAAGGCGGTGAAAGAGGCTAAACGACAGAGAAGCTCCAACACCAGTTCTCAGCTAACGACTCTGCGTCTGTCTGGAAAGGGCTCAGGCAGATCACCAACTACAAGCCTAAAGCCCCCCACTCCATTAACGACCGACGCCTAGCCAACGACCTGAACGAGTTCTACTGCCGCTTTGAAAGACAAAGGGACAGTCCTGAAACCATCCCCCACGACACCTCCCAACAGCTCCAGCTCCACCTCCAGTCACCTCCACCAATGCCCACCTTAATGGGCTGACTGTCTGACAGGAAACAGTGTGTAAAGCTGGGAAAACACATCTCCGATGCACAGACTATCAGTACCGGATCCCCCCAGGGCTGTGTTCTTTCTCCTCTGCTCTTCTCCCTGTACACCAACAGCTGCACCTCCAGTCACCAGTCCGTCAAGCTCCTGAAGTTTGCGGACGACACCACCCTCATTGGACTCATCTCTGATGGTGACAAGTCTGCCTACAGGTGGGAGGTTGACCACCTGGTGACCTGGTGCAACCAGAACGGCCTAGAGCTCAATGCTCTAAAGAGTGGAGATAGTTGTGGACTACAGGAAGAACTCAGCCTCACCTGCCCCCATCACCCTCTGTGACTCCACTATTGACACTGTGGAGTCTTTCCGCTTCCTGGGAACAATCATCTCCTAGGACCTCAAGTGGGAGCTGAACATTAGCTCCCTCATCAAGAAAGCACAGCAGAGGATGTACTTCCTGTGGCAGCTGCAGAAATTCAGTCTGCCAAAGACAATGATGGTGCACTTCTACACAGCCATCATTGAGTCCATCCTCACCTCCTCCATCACCATCTGGTACGCTGCTGCCACCGCCACGGACAAGGGCAGGGTCGGGAGGTTGCAGCCAATCATTGCAGCGTGAGGTTGCAGCGTGTCATTCGGTCAGCAGAGAAGGTGATTGACTGCAACCTCCCGTCTCTTCAAGACCTGTACACCTCCAGGACCCTGAGGCGTGCAGGAAAGATTGTTGCTGATCCCTCCCATCCCGGTCACAAACTCTTTGAGTCAATCCCCTCTGGCAGGAGGCTGCGGTCCATCAGGACCAAAACCTCACGCCACAAGAACAGTTTCTTCCCGTCTGCTGTCAGCCTTATCAACAAGGCCTGAATCCCCCCTGACACTCCTCACACTCCACCTCTACCACTGACTCTACTGTCACACTGACAGCACCATAACTCTATGCGTTACATTAACGCTCAGCTTGAACTTCCTATTCATTTGCGCATTTTCATTTGCACATTATTTCTTGTAATTGTTCACTGCCAGCTGGTCTGCTCCTTTTACCAAAAAACAGATTGTGTATATATATTTATATTATATTGTTATATTTTCTACTTTTTAAAATAGCTTATATTGTTAATTTGTTATATTTTCTACTTTTTAAAATAGTTTATATTGTTAATTTGTTATATTTTCACTTAATAGTCATTTGATGCATGCACCAACATCACCGCAACAAATTACTCGTATGTGTAAAATCGTACTTGGCAATAAAGCTTTTTTTGATTCTGATTCTGATATTTTGATGCTCTCGAGGGGCCTTTAGCAGACGGGTCAGGTGTTTTGGCCAGAATACACCTTTGGCAGCACATACTCCTTCACATCGGACTCCATCTTTGGCCAAAAGAACCACGCCTCGCAAGATGCAGGGTCCTCGCCTGCCTCTGATGTCCTGCAAGATCATGTATGCCTAAGGCTTTTTCTTTGGGGCTTTCTGGCAGAACATACTGATGTCTCTTCCGCTTTCTAATGTAGTCCTTACCAACCCGGTAAAGGATACCATTTTTGACCTGGAGTCTATCGGGGTCACGGCACCACTGTAGCCTGTTTGGCCTGACACACTGGTTTGCTACGGGCTCTGTGTTGTGTTTGTGGATGGTGGAGAATGACGCAAGGACAACTTCTGCCTTGCTGACCGGGGAATTTATTCTGTGTAAAACACATCCAGAATGAGTACAGCAACTTCTCTCTTACAGCTTTAAATTAAGCACACCTCTCCTCATGGGGTCCGGAAACCGAGTGAGAGTGACTACATTTACCGTAACTACTCTGTATCAACTAATTAAAACATAACATAAAATATTCTCCACCCATCAGCAGCAATTTTTAGTTATCATTTCTCTGAACAAATTGGCATAAAAAAACATAATGGGAGTTCACATTCCTGTGTAAAACACATCAAGAATGAGTACAGCAACTTCTCTCTTACAGCTTTCCATTAAGCACACCTTTAGAAACAAGAAATCACATCAGCCTGCATGAGAAACTGCAGAGAGGCTACTTTAGCTTAAGTTAGCTTGCTACAGAAAGGTGCTGCACACTCCGGCATGATAATAAGATGTCAAAGGTCACACAGTAGAATGAAACCTACCAAAATAAATTAAATTACCAAAATAAAAGCTCCCAAAAATAAACATAATTAGCTGTGAATACGCACAAAGAAGTACAGCGAAACATGAAAAAGGGTTTTGGTGAAATATAAACAACAATATAATTATACATCAGTTACACGAGCAATAACAATAGTGGGCTGGCGAGCACAGCCCACTAATGACTTGACTCTTAGTGCCCCACTAGTGGCAGAGATTGCCATGGCCTGGTCTTATGAATCGACTGCAGTGGTGTGTCCAGACATTCTTTCCTGACATGCAGGGCTGGTCAGCGTTCCCCCTTTGGACCCTGACACACCCAGCCGACAGTTGGCCATTGGCCTGTGTCAGGGCTGTCGGAGAGCGTTTGTGGCCCCAGTTTACAGTAGCCCTTTTTACACAGCGTCTCCACATTATCTCCGGAGCAGTGGTTCGCCGATGGTGATTCACACAGAACAAAGCACCTCCGCCGTACCGCCGTGAAAATCACACGGAAAGCCGGCGCTGCGGCTCCTAAAATGGCGTGATGGCACGCATCATGTTGATGACGTCGGTGTTTCTCAGGTGCCCCCTGTCAATCTAAACCCGTGGACCGTTTACAATCATATGGATGCTGTTATAATGTGTTCTGATTAAGATGCTGACCCACCAAACATCCTGGAAAGTGACAAAGCTAAATTTCATAATTACATAATCACCATCAGTAAACTGGACACTGTCTGACTCTCTCACTCACGCGATGGAGGCTGAAATGTGACGAAATGTAACAGAAATGTGAGGAAGAGTTGGTGGAATAGACAGGAGGACGGACGCTTCTCCACTGTGGTATTTGTTTTCCTCATATAAAGTTGACAAAGACCGTAACTTTTGTTTGGTCCTGTAACGTTGCTTTGTGAGACATTTCTCTGTATTTAGTTGAGTGAAGTTGAAGTGCAGTTACCACACTAGTCAGACCGACACGCCCCCGCTCCATGCCTCCAGCTTACCTCTGGGCCTTCCTGAGCTATGGAACATAAGTCATAGTGAACATTTGTACCAAATTTGAAGGAATAATTTGTTGACCGGGGCGGCTGTAGCTCAGCGGGTAGAGCAGGTCGACTAGTGATCCAAAGGTCACTAGTTCAAATCCCGGCTCAGGGCAGGGCTGAGCTGCATGTCGAAGTGTATTTGAGCAAGATACTGAACCCCACATTGCTTGTCCAGGGAGT
The DNA here is from genome assembly GCF_904848185.1 of Acanthopagrus latus. NCBI lineage: Eukaryota > Metazoa > Chordata > Actinopteri > Spariformes > Sparidae > Acanthopagrus > Acanthopagrus latus. The sequence continues at coordinate 30,385,062 of NC_051049.1, read as the reverse complement.
ACCCTGCCCTTGCCCTGAGACAAGGCTGGGATTGGCTCCAGCAGCAACACCCCGTGACCCCATGTAAAGGGATAAGCGGTTATGGATAATGACATGACATGACAATTTGTTGACTGAAGACAGAGTGCTGACACAAATTTCTTTACTGAAACAAATTCATTTTACAAAATGCTTGAATGATAACCTGGAAGTTCAGTAATTTGTCTTCATGAAGTGACAACAAGAACAGACTGACCTCAACTCATCTCCTGGGTCAACAGGTAACATCTTAAAATAGACTACATGACATTTACACACACAGGTTTCTGTGAAAATACAGTTAGAACATGTTTTACAAAACAACAAAATAAAAGAGAATAGAAAATCCCCCCTCTCAATGCACAACTCTATTGATACTTTATGAATAAAATAAATTCAATCTCCACTGGACTGATGAAAGCAGGGTCTTTGAACTGCAACTATGAACAAGAAAATATCTTGAAGGAAAACGGCCTTCTGCCTTCACTCTCACAGACAGATGATGACACCTGGCCACCTCATTCCAGTAGCAAGAGGGAGGGGTGCACAATCCACTGGACATTTTATTTTATAAACATTTTCAAACAGATTTACAACAAATTAGCAATGGCAGCACACACCTATTCAAATTTCCTCGCAAACTGGATTTAAATAAATGTGCAATGCAAACTTTCAGTAGAAGAATTAGAAAACAACTGGGCAGACAAAGCGCATCAAAATTCTGATTGGGTTCTTTAAAATTCATCTATATACTGTTGAAAAAATAGAACATTAATCATTAACCTCAACATCACCAGTATTACTGCAGACTCCTGTCTGTAAAGCTGAGGTGACTTTCTAAAAGTACCTAAATAAATAGGCTGGTAAAAACAAGTGAACATGTAAAAGCTTGTGTCACTTAAACAACATTACATGGAAAGGAATGCAGCTGATAGTTACAGCTGGAGAGGAGGCTTCTTCAGTGCTTTAAATGCTATTGCTCCCACCTAAAAGAATACTGCATCTATATTATCACTTACTATATTATCCCCATGAAGTCTGACCTGAAGTGACAGCAAATGATTTTACCGGCAAGTGTGAAAAAATGAGTTTACGGTTTGTCCAAAACTACTTTTCTAACTACTTTTTTTTTTTTTGATCATGATAAGGCTATCATGATCAGAAAATAAGATAGTTCTGTGAATGCCATACTTAACCATATGCCCAATAATGAAATACAGAATGTACTAAATACCTCAGATTTGTAATCTTGGTCTAGCCTCTTTGATGGAAAGTTTTCCAATTTTAAATGAGATGATGAGTTAGTCTGTGTGTAGCTGCTGTTTGGAAAACATATGATGTGTTTTGTCTGGGTACTATTAAGAACAATCAACCTTTAACTTCAGTGGTTCAAGAAATGGCTGCCACGTTTGCTTTTTTAATGATCCATCGCAAGCACCAACATTCTGTACATCATTCCAGACTATCAGAGGCAAACGTTTTGGGCAAAGTAGTCCTTCTATTACAAGACAATCCTAGTGCAATTTTGATTACTGATGTATGCCTGGAAAGAGATTAAAGCGCTGCTACCTGACCCGTTCGGCCCCTTTCAGGTTCGATACAGGACTGTTTTCATGGGCTCAGAAAGGACTTTGATTGACATTAATTTGGTTACTTTCAAATGGTATTTACTGAGAAATGTATTTGTCTGACTTTGTGAATTTCTTTCAACTCATCTATGTTCCGCTGTTAGAAGGATATAAGCAACTGTCTGTGGGACCATGCAAAGTAAACCAAAGCTGGCTAAAGCAAAAGCTTATCAATGAAATTAACAACAAGTTCTGTACAGAGTTCTGCCCTCTTCAGAATATGGAGCGTGGCAGGTATCAGGGGCAATGCTGTTTCATCATGAAAGAAAAGTAATCAACATGAACCTTTTCATTTCCCCCCAAAACAATGCCAAAACATATCTTCAACAGTGTGACAACAATGTGAAGCATGCTGCCTTTATGTTTTCATATTAACTAAACAACAACTGATTAATGACACTGGTCAAAAGAACTTGAACATGTTCATTTTAAATGACAACATTCTCAACTAAATAGTGTCGCACTGTTGCACTTTGTGATTCCCTCATCTTGTAGTCTACGGGTTGTTGAACTGGTTGAAGGTTAGATGCCTGAAATAAGGTCTGAGAGTTTAATAAAAAGAAAATAACAGATTTTCACATTTTGGTCTATAATGTAAAATATATCAGTAAATACCTCATGTTTGAATTAAAAAGTGTTACACGGGTTAAAAACAGTTAGCAGTTGCTTACAAGTGTCTAAATGAGACAACAGAGTTGTTGGGGACATTAAACGTCCTCACAGCAAACACGGAGACTCATCTACTCACTAGTCCATTTTTACAGGCCCACTTCAGTTACAAACTATTCTAACTCTAACTTGTACATTGATCCATTTATAGAAAACCTGTATGGTAATTGTGTAATAAAAAGTCACGTGACTGTGATGTTGTCTGTTTATAGCCTGCTAAACATCTAATTTATGCTTCAAACATCACAAAGCGGTGTTCATCTGTGGAGATTATCTTGATGAACAAAACCTGTAAGTATGAAAAACTTGTGTTTGACACAAAACATTTGCTGCACGATTTCTAAAATCAGTCTTTTTGTGGAAGAAACCAAGGCAGTGCTAACTTCTGGATTAGCTACAAAACCTCAGTCTGAGTTTGAGAGAATGGAAGATTAATTGATAAAGACAATATTGTTGGTTCCAGTTAGTTTGTCCCAAATAGTTTAGATTTTTCCAGGACACAATTTAAATTAGACAAGCACCTCAATAATGAAACTGTGAAGAATAGAGGACAGGAACTAAAGGAACAGTAGCAATAAGCCTATTAATTACAAAGAAATGATTAAGACATTTTAGGGCTCAAATTACTAATTAAATATTCTAAATGAGGGTACAAATGAAACTAAACTTTGACCTTTGATACCTGTCACACTCTGTATCATAGGCACTGATGGCAGCATATCCTTTAAACCTAGGTAAACAGGTAGGTAAAGTTACTTAAATGTTTTGCTAAGAGCAATACATGTAACTCTGCTGTACTTTAACTCCAGCCATGTCTTTTCTAAAGACGTTTCTATCAGAAAGGTGAACTAAAGCTTATTGCTTCCTATAGTTTCCTGTCAGGGCTGGAAATCATCCTCCTGTACTATGTGTAGTCCTGTGGAAAAAGTCAAATAAAAACACTGATGTTGACAGATAGATGAACAAGATGTAAACAGTCCAAAATGGGTCCTGAAGGAAGTAATCTGGAGCTACACTCTGTCAGTGGCTAGCTTCTGGTTAAGTTACAGTGAGCACAGCTCAGTCAGTGCTGCTGGTGTGTAGGTGAGGGACTGAGGGTTACTCCATGATGGCTCTGTAAATCACAGGCTCGATGTAGTCCCCTCTGTAACGTGAGTTGATCACTCTCTGTCTCTTTGACTCCTGGATGATCTCCCTTTCTTCAAAGATCCCATCAAATCTCATGTCCGATGCTTTAGACTACACAGACAAACACAAGGCTGCATGTCAACACTGACACATTTTTTCAGCTTATTTCACTGGTTTTACAAACTCTGACTTTTGACTCATTCCTACACCGAAAAAGTTCATTTGCACTCACCAGTCTGGATTTGACTCTCTTGGGGAGTTCCTCATCCAATGTGTAGACATCATCTCTCTTGGCTGTTAGCTGTGATCCATCCTCGAACTCCACCTACATTCCAGAAATACAGTCAAGACATAAAAATAATTCCAACTGATACTTTTCAAACACAGCACTTAGAAAATGCTTGATAAAAACAAGAAAATCAGGATGGAAGACAGAAACAAGACAAGAAAAAAACCTCCCCTAACAACTTAAAGGTCCCATATTATACAGTTTTTCATCAATTTCACACAGCAGTCAGAGGTCCAACAACTCTGTATTTGATATGGATTGCCCCAAACCCATTCCTGGTCCTGAATTTCAGCTGTCTAAACGTCGCTCTACAGAGATCTCCTGACAGCAGTCTGTTTCTGTGCCTAAACCTTTAAATGCTAATGAGCGCTGTCTGTCAACACCTGCTTGGAGAGCAGCAACACTTAACGGTGGCTTGGGTGCAACTACTGGGTCTGGTTTGGGTGGGACTGATCCTTTTATGTTACTGAAGCAGTCCAATGTGAAGTGGTTAGCACACACATACAATGTAACGCAACCACTGTCTCTTCTGTTGTTCTGTAGCTGGGACAGAATATAGGCACTGATGTTGATTTTTACAACCAGCAGCAGAGCAATTTGGGTGTCCAGCTCTGAGCGATGACATTGCTAGACACTGCTGTCTCACTGCTGGACACACCAAACTTCACCTCGGTGATGAACGACCCCCTCTCAAATATCTCCTATCACTGCGCAGAGGAGGTCGGCCTATGATAATAACCCCTTTTATTACATAACCACAGGAGTTGAATCTGAACAGCCTGTAGGAGCGCCGTTTTACCAGTGGGTGGGCTGCAGAGACCATGCACGAATTGCTTGTTTTCATCATTCTGGGAGTTGGCAGGCTCAGGGAGGACCAGCTTATATATACATATATATAGAGTAGGGCTCGCCCATTTACCGGCACTGATATCCGGCATTTTGACGCATATCGGCATCTGCCTTTTTTCTAATCTGATGGCCGATAAGAGATCAATTTAAAACTGGGTTATTTTGGCTGTGATGCAGCCGAGCCTCTCTGTCTGCTGCCCCTACTCTGTCTCCAGCATTGTCCCACCCACAGCACCATCTGATTGGTTACAGGCAGAGCGGGTAACAGCCAGTCAGTAGTGAAAGCTGTGCATGCACAGTGCTCACACACACAGTGGAGGGGAGAAAAAGTTTAGCCACCACCTAAGGCGGGATTCATAGCCTGGCGCTGCTCCTAGGGGCTTGGTTCCGAAGGTAAGCTACGGCAGCAGACTCTCCCGAAAATTGTAATAAACATCCCAGTCCTCTAAAACTACTAGTAACTGTGAGCCCGTTAATGTTATATAAACATAAGCGGCAGCTCTGCTCACCCGCTGTCCCTCCAGACGAGCCTGTTAATCACTCGCTAATACTCGCTATATATATATATATATATATATATATATATATATATATATATATATATATATATATAAAAATAGTCCGTGTGTGTGAGTGAGAGAGTAAAAACCCCATAAACTCAATTCAGTCCAGTTTTATTGCAGGTAAGCACGTTGAAATAAATAAAACATTTACATAATAAAATCAACTACAGGCTTCCCAAATGCTGTAGTAAAGTAAGCATGATGAGTTGAGCATATATCATATGTATGGCCCCACATTTAAGTCTAGATACACTTAAGTCTATGTGTAAAAACTCTCAAAGTTAAGTCTTGGAGTTTGTATTATTTAAAATGTTGACGCCAATATTTTCCCTTTTACTGCAAATGAATATCACCTCCAAATATCGGTTATTGGCCTCCTTGACTACTAATAATCGGTATCGGCCCTGAAAAAAACATATCGGCCTATCTCTATACAGGGAGTGCGGAATTATTAGGCAAATGAGCATTTTGACTACATCATCCTCTTTATGCACGTTGTCTTACTCCAAGCTGTATAGGCTCGAAAGCCCACTACCAATTAAGCATATCAGGTGATGTGCATCTCTGTAATGAGAAGGGGTGTGGTCTAATGACATTAACACCCTATATCAGGTGTGCATAATTATTAGGCAACTTTCTTTCCTTTGGCAAAATGGGGCAGAAGAGGGACTTGACAGGCTCAGAAAAGTCAAAAATAGTGAGATATCTTGCAGAGGGATGCAGCACTCTTAAAATTGCCAAGCTTCTGAAGCGTGATCATCGAACAATCAAGCGTTTCATTCAAAATAGTCAACAGGGTCGCAAAAAGCATGTGGAAAAACCAAAATAACTGCCCATGAACTGAGAAAAGTCAAGCGTGCAGCTGCCAAGATGCCACTTGCCACCAGTTTTGCCATATTTCAGAGCTGCAACATCACTGGAGTGCCCAAAAGCATAAGGTGTGTGATACTCAGAGACATGGCCAAGGTAAGAAAGGCTGAAAAACGACCACCACTGAACAAGACACACAAGCTGAAACGTCAAGGCTGGGCCAAGAAATATCTCAAGACTGATTTTTCTGAGGTTTTATGGACTGATGAAATGAGAGTGAGTCTTGATGGGCCAGATGGATGGGCCCGTGGCAGGATCGGTAAAGGGCAGAGAGCTCCAGTCCGACTCAGACGCCAGCAAGGTGGAGGTGGGGTACTGGTATGGGCTGGTATCATCAAAGATGAGCTTGTGGGGCCTTTTCGGGTTGAGGATGGAGTCAAGCTCAACTCCCAGTCCTACTGCCGGTTTCTGGAAGACACCTTCTTCAAGCAGTGGTACAGGAAGAAGTCCGCATCCTTCAAGAAAAACATGATTTTCATGCAGGACAATGCTCTGTCACACGCATCCCAGTACTCCACAGCGTGGCTGGCAAGAAAGGGCCTAAAAGAAGAAAAACTAATGACATGGCCTCCTTGTTCACCTGATCTGAACCCCATAGAACCTCTGGTCCCTCGTCAAATGTGAGATTTACAAGGAGGGAAAACAGTACATCTCTCTGACCAGTGTCTGGGAGGCTGTGGTTGCTGCTGCACGCAATGTTGATCGTGAACAGATCAAAACACTGACAGAGTCCATGGATGGCAGGCTTCTGAGTGTCCTTGCAAAGAAAGGTGGCTATATTGGTCACTGATTTGTTTTTGAATGTCAGAAATGTATATTTGTGAATGTTGAGCTGTTGTATTGGTTTCCCTGGTGAAAATAAATAATTGAAATGGGTATATATTTGTTCTTTGTTAAGTTGCCTAATAATTATGCACAGTAATAGTCACCTGCACACACAGATATCCTCCTAAAATGGCTAAAACTAAAAAAGCCCCACTCCAACTCCCAAAAATATTCAGCTTTGATATTAATGAGTCTTTTGGGTTCATTAAGAACATGGTTGTTGTTCAATAATAAAATGAATCCTCAAAAATAAAACTTGCCTAATAATTCTGCACTCCCTGTATAGAGACCAGAAAAAACATGTTTTTCCTAATATGGGACACCAGCAGAAACAGTCCCCTCTCAAACAAAAGCCTTTCAACTGCCAGCTGACTTCCAGCTGGTTACCCGTTGATTTCCAGTTACTGGCAGTCTCTCCCTCCTCCTGGTGGTGTCCCTACATTCCACTCTAACTTCTATGTGCTATATCGTAGGCAACTGGACGTTTCACCTCGTTAAACCTAAATCTTATACCTCTACTCCATTACATCTTACAATCACAATCAGAAATCCTTTAATGTCCCGCAGACTGGGTAATTTGTCTCAGCAGCGACAGAATATTACAGAACAAAACCAATAGCAAGAATAAACAATGTGATTAGAAAGGGAAGAAATAGAATAAATTGATGTATATACATATTTACATTATATAGTGCAAAATTTACAGCAGATTTTTATACACAGATTTTAAATACAAATAATAAATATGGGTGTCAGGAAATTGACCAAATAGTGCAAAAAACAGGGACTATTGCAGGCAACTATTACTAAGTGGTATGTCGTAGGCAACTGGACTTGTTTCAGTTTCCTGAACATGTTTCCCCTCTCATCCAAGAATCTTCAGTTTGAACTGACTGGAGGGTACCTCAAGTACCAAATTAAATTAAGTATGAAACAAATGTTAAGAACTGTATTAGACTGCATCGTACTGCACTGAATCGTACAGAAAGGTCCTGTATTAACAATGCATCATCCCTGAATGCTGTCGGGACCTTTGGCTAGAAATATAGGCTTTGTTCAGCCAGCAGGCAAGTCAGTTTTTTCTCAAATCAGACCCCCAAGACAGACGGTCTGCAGTTATTTGTGAGTTATCATATTGGATTTTTGGTTCCAGACATCATCAATCTGAATGTGTTGCTGTGGTAACAATGTAGGCATCAGTCACTACTAATAATTGACACAGCTTTCCAACACAAAAGCATGAAAAATGGACAGCCATTATTTCACTCTCGAAACAATCATCCTGTCGAGTCCCAAAGCAGTTTGTTAATTTCAGTCTGACTCCACAGGCTGTTGTCTTCCATACTACTCTGCTAGTTGCAACATGGATAATAATAATAATTAAAGCTGCGAGCAGCGTTGGACGGGCCCTCGCAGTCCACGCACCTCGGGGCATGCTGCCGTCAGGGCTTCCGCATGCAACGCCTTGAAGAAGCTGTTTCTTTAAAATTTGGTGGCCTGCTCCCGCTGGAATTAAGTAATGTACGCTGAAGTCAGAAAAAAGTGCGTGTACTGCTGCACGATTCCCCAGACAAAGACAGAGTTGATGGTCCGCTTCTGGAGCTGGCCAACAAAAATGTCCACATGAGGCATAATGCAATGAAATAGTTTCAGGAAGAAGCTGAAAGTGTCATCGTCCAGTAGCTGAAGAGATTTTTTTTCTCCAGTTCTTCCAGCTGCTCTACACTCTAGCGATAATGTCCCGCCCTCTAGCTTAAAGCATGAAGCACAACAAGAGGTTGAAAGGCGATGAGTTTTGAAGAGGATTTTCAGATTTTCCCATTTACTTTCCATGCAAACCAATCAGACTGCGACCAAATCGTCAGCTATTGGCCGATTTGCACCAAATTTTACACAAAGCCTTATCACTCCATGGAACACAATTATACACATTTACGTGATAATCAGACAGTATTTTGTTAAGCTGTACAAGATTGTCTGCTTTCAACACAATATGCAGGAATTTGTTTGGAGTTCGAAAAAGTAGGTTTTGCATTTGTCACAATTTTGCGAATGGAAAGTTAGCTCGAAAGTGGGCGTGGCCTACACCAAATAATTCAGCTGAATGGAGGGAACATGTAGATATAAGGTTTAACAATGTCTGAAACAAAATGTGTGAGTAACGGGCCAAAAACTCTTTCAAGTGGAAAATAGCGCCACCTGCTGGTTATTTTTGGTGTGTATGTTGCAGGGGCTAGTCTATACCACCCCTATGAATTTCATTTCCATAAGTGTTAAGGTGTGGGCACAGGGCCAAATATAAAATGAAACTGGTACCACAGCGCCACCTAGTGGCCGATTGATAAGTCCTTTGTCAGATATCCTCAAGAGGGGAGTGGCAATGATTATACCAAGTTTGGTGTCAATCCGCTCAACCAATGTGGAGATATAAACTATTGGTATTTAAAGAGCGCCACCTTGTGGTCATCGCCTAAACTTTTGGAAACATCCTCAGGAACTCATGTCAAAGTACTATCTCAAGTTTCATGTCATTTGGACACACCATTGTGGAGATATCCAACACTACCTGTTTGGAAGGAAATCTGCAGGAAGTTGTTATTTAATAACTTGAGTATTGTTTGGCCTATCAAAATTCTTTTAATAACTTTTTGTCAGGAGGGTCCACAGATGCTGTGTGCCAAGTTTCGTGCAAATCGTTTAAATTGTCTGGGACGAGTTCGAAAAAGTAGGTTTTCGCCATTTTGCGACGTGACGAAAAAAAACGGTAGGCGGAAGTGGGCGTGGCCTATACCACGAGACTCAGCCCAATTCACTGAACGCGTGGATATAAGGTTTTATATAAGTATATGGCAGTTATTAGCCAAAATGCGCTGTGCTTAATAACAGCGCCACCTAGTGGTGGAAATTCAGGACGACAATAGATTATAAAATTTTTCGCCAGGTGGGACTCCAAGTTTGGTGAGTTTTGGGGTATGTCCAGGCAGTGAAAAATGCAATCATTTCGTCCGAAGAAAATAAATAAATAAATAAATAAATAAATAATCACTTCAAAAACAATAGGGTCCTCGCAGGTTCCCTGCTCGGGCCCTAATAATTTTACATCAGGCTGCACGTGGCACAAGAGACACTGCAATGTGATGTGAGTGTCTGTACCAGACACATCCACAGAAATCTGAATCACATTTCAAATGTGGTTTAGATCTGATTTTTAAAAATCACATTTTAATGTTGTTTATTGGTATCCAGACTTCCTAAAATCCATATGGATACAAGCTGGATATGCCAAACACATAATTGGGCTTGCAATGTTAAAAGTCATTCAGAACGATTTCAGCACTACTAACCAGCAGACCAGAGGACTCTTGAGACCTGCTTACAATGCATGGTAAAGCGCCTTGTATGAAACTATATAACAAGTCTGTGTCCAAGGCTGGATGCAACTCTAGATGGATATATAAGCCATGTTCAGACAGGCCACAGCCCTAACAGCGAGCTCTGTCTAAAAAAAATACAAAGGGACATTTGGCAAACCTGCGCAAGGTGGTGGATTACTTCATTACAGATAAAAGCAAAAATAATTGCCACTGTTAGAACTTGATGATTAGTGTATTCTTAAGGATATAAATTAAGCCTATTGTATCAGTCGTAGTATTTCAAACTTCATTACATGAAACAATCAAACATATCTTACCAGGTACATGTGAACGGCATGCGCTGCCACAAATTTGGCCCCATACACCAGGCCGTCCGTCCATCGCACCTGAACCACTTCACCTTGGGGTGGGGGTCCAAGCTGAGCACAGTCTCGACTCTGACGGACAAAACACACATTGCAGAGCTGTAAATCGAACTGTATATACTATAATGTACTACATGAATTATGAAGCATATTGTGTTAAAATGGACAGAAACATTCAAAGAGGCATAACGTCTTCTCTTGTGCTTACAGAAGTAAAACAAATATATACGTAACACCTTTGGAGAAATGCAGCCATTGTGGGAAATTGTGGTGGCCAATCAAATAAGCTGATCATGAGAATAGGTCAACAGTGGGGCATATTATTTAGCATGGATAAATGCAACAGAGGGATGGACATTTCTCTGTGTGGCATGATGTCTCACTTGTGATCACTCCATTTGGCCTGTTCCCAGTTTTAAAACACACAGTGATGATCTGCCTCATGTCCTGACTGATTGCATTTATTTTCAATCTGTCAATGTGGCCAAATGATCACAGGTGGGACCAGGATTCTAGGAGCATAACAACATAGAAGGTTTGCCTTTCGGCAAATGATTGGAGGGTTGGTTAATGTTCACAGCATGTCACATCCTCAGTGGTGATAATTTGTACATGCCAAATTATAGTCTACAGTTGTTTTGACTGTTTGATTTGTGGTACAAAAGTGAAATAGATGTGTAAATGAAACATACAACATCCAGTCATGGCAAAAAACAAAATTAAAATAAGACAGTTTGACTGAAAGAAGAAGAGGGCTGGTTCCCTCTACCATCTATATTAAATATGATCATTTAGAATTATGAGAAATTACAAATATGAATCAACAAAGTAGTGTGTGTACATATATATATATATATATATATATATATATATATATATATATATATATATATATATATATGTATGTATATGTATATATATATATATATATATATATATATATATATATATATATATATATATATATATATATATATATATATATATATATATACACTACTTTGTTGATTCATATTTGTAATTTGTGTGTGTGTGTGTAAATATAAATGAAAGATCCGTCATTAAATGAGCCACACCACATGACAGGACAGGTAATCACGAAAAGTAAACTCTTTATTTTTAGGAGCTGTAAAAAATGAAAATGAAGGCAGAGTTCCCCTAAGTGGCCCCTGACTTTAAACCCCTGGTGCACATTCAATTCAACGCAGTCACAAAATTTTATAGGTGTGTAGTTGTACCCACAGTACTACTGTCACATTTTGTTATTGCATCTTGCATGGAAGTGAGGTTATCAGGAAACATTTACCTACAGCTAGAAAAAAAACTAAAAACTGTTTCTGTGGTTTGTACTACTACTACTACTAATATCTTGTCATGTGATACCAAATTTCAGTTACTAAGGCAGTGGCTCTCAATTATTTTTTGTCACGCCCCCTCCAGAGGACAGAAATTTTTTCACACCCTCCTGAATTGAAATACTATTGAGAATTTTTTGTCTCTTTTTTGAGATTTGTGTGCTGGTGTCAACACAGAATCAGTGTGTTTACATGACACTTAAGAAAACCAAATTACTGGGTTATCCCGACTATAATCAGATCTTTAAGATGCATGTATACACCTTAGTCTGACTAAAATCGGACCTATTGAGAATTTTTTGTCTCTTTTTTGAGATTTGTGTGCTGGTGTCAACACAGAATCAGTGTGTTTACATGACACTTAAGAAAACCAAATTACTGGGTTATCCCGACTATAATCAGATCTTTAAGATGCATGTATACACCTTAGTCTGACTAAAATTGGACCAGATCGCATTTCTCATAGTCGAATTAAAGCACCCAGATTATTCGATTGATAGTCTCATTACTCCTGCATGTATACGTTCCAACGGATTGGATCGGATTTTGGCGTTCTGCGCAGGCGCAAGATTTTTCCCTGGGACCGTGAGCCGGAAGTAGAAGGACGGCGGCGGCGGCAGCGGCGTCGTTGCTCCCAAATCACCGCAAGAAAGAGCGCCATTTTGCATCTAGTTTGTGTAATTATCATGTACACCATATACGAAGTGTACAAAGATGTAGCTTCGTCTCGCTATTGGTACGCCATCTTTCTCGAATGCCGAGGCAACTGGTGACATTAAGAGGTCAGCCGGAGGTGTTTCTGTTACCACTAGTTGAAATGGGCACAGCGCCACCTAGCGTACCAGGGTGTGACATGCTCCGGCCCAATAATCCGATTTTCTCACCGGCATGTATACTCGGATAATTGCCCTTGTCTGACTGAGTGGCATAGTCGAACTATGGCTGCAATCTGACTAAGCTGTGCATGTAAACGCACTGAATGTTTTATTTTGAAAAGTAACCGGATGTTATATTGTTATTTCAGCACTTGACTGCCTGTCTGCTCGGTGCAAAATTCAGCTGAATTGCTGCGACGTGCTCCGGCATCCGTCAGATATTGTCAGTTCATAAAATTATCAAAAAGTATTGTTCGGGAACTGGTATCCAAGTCAAGGCATTGGTACCGGTAGCAAAAATGATATCAAGCCCTATCCAGGATCCATATTTAGCCATGATAACACACACTACAGCCACACAAAGTGAAAAATAACATTAGCAGCCTATGCTGTCCAGGCTGGTTATAATGCAGTAATGCCTACTGAGTATTAATGGATCATCATGTTGCAGCTGGTGTGATTGCAGCGTAAGATGGTCTCTAGTTCCTACCACAATGTCTTCAGGGAATAGATTGTCGCTGAAGGAGCCATCATCAAAGTTGACCTCATAGAACGTCTCTTTAGACAGCTGCACCACATCACACTGGTAGTAGCGGCCATTCTTGTGCTTGCATATCACCTTCTGTCCAACAGTGAGCTCATGCATGGCTGCTTTATTGCGCTATCAGAAGAGAATGAGATATCACACAAGTGTAAACAGTGCATCTGCAGTTCAGTTAGTCCTTAAAGATGAGGTGAAAAGATCCTCAGCTGCTCCTTACCTCAATCTGAGCGGGGCCTTTGTGCCGACAGCAGGTAACATGGACTACAAACGGCCATTCATCTGGCTGCATGAGTACTCCAGCAGCCTGGGCACATGTGGGGTGGTAGGCAGTGGGACACCGGCCATGAGAGCACTGCACACAGCAGCCAGACGCCTTCTTCATCCGCTTTTTACAGTAGTAACATTTCTGTTAGAGATTAAAACAAAGAAGCCGGGTCTCACCAAGGTGCAGTGGATTTTGACTCAATGACGGTGAAGCTGACACACGGAGACCACCAATAGTTTGAGAGCTGCGGATACATTTTCAGCTAAATCAATTGGCCTTCAAGACATACAGATGACTGAATATTCCAGTTTTCAGTCCGTCATTGTAGCTGGGAGGGCAACACTTCTGAGAGGACCAAAGCTGGAAGTTTCAACACACTGTGTGAATGCTCCCGTAGTAGCTTGGGCCTTCATTTACCTTAGCAGCAGAGGCATATTTCAATGTATTAATGATGTACTGGTTCTGTTCTTAACTGTGTTTGAATATATTCAATATTGAATGTTCGTTTGAATATGGGGAAAAGTTAATACTTAAATTGTAATGACCTTTTGGAATTTGAAATGTATAGTCAACACCTTAAGAGCAAAACACCATTTTAAGTAATTTGAAATGTGATTCAGCAAAGTGCATTATCAATAATCAGCTTGACCTATTGCATGCCTGATTGGCCTGCCAGTAAACTTTCTAGTATTGTCATGTTTGCTCTAAAAATGCGAGCAAAGCCATCCCAAGAGAACATAACACACCAAAAGCATTTGAGATGCAATGTGTGGACGGATTTTGGGTTCTACACGCTAGAGAGCAAAGTAACCAATGCAGAGAAGACGTTTTGTTGATTCAAAAAGTGAAAAGGATGAGTAGCCAGTTACCTGGAGAAAGCATGGGAGATGAGAAAAAAACAACAACATTTTATCAAGATAAACTATAGATTTGCTTTTCACTGTACAATTCATTTTAATTTGCCAACTGATATATGTGTGTGCGTTTTTTCTTTTTTCCCCTGCAAGAAAATAGTGGTACAGTATTTCATAATTTAATTTATTTCATGTATGAATTTATTTTTGTTTGTGAGAGATATTGGCATGAAATAGCAATAGTAAAAAAATTCAACTAACTACAGACTTAATTAACACATAGGTAATTAGTGACAAAAAACTATATTTTTGTTACAAAGAGAGAGACCGACTAACTGTAAATTAACATTATCTTAATATAGATTATTAATAATTGATGCTGGTTGAGCTTTGTTGTTATTTGAGAACCAGCTTTCTATCAAGAATAGGACCGTAGCTGATCCATAATAGCCTGATAATGACTGTTACTGGAACTCACCAGTTTGAATCTCTGCAAAGGGATTCCACTTAAATCCACAGGACTTCTTTCAGTGATGTTGACAAAGCGGGCCTCCAGCACAGCCACTGCACACAGCACATGTACCCACCTGCAACACGCACACACATAGTGTTGCTGATATTATTTATTTTTGGTACTGTTTTATATGGTTTATGGAACTACATGGGCCTTATTCCTGTTCTTATTTTTGAAAATGCCACATTCACCATGGAAATGATTCAACCATGTTTTTCATCCTGACTGTTGATAGATTGTGAACCTGACAGCTTGTTAAATTGATAGCTGATTCCTCTGTGTGTGTGTGTGTGTGTGTGTGTGTGTGTGTGTGTGTAGCTCAGCCCCACCCATGTGCACTGACAGAGCAGAGGACAGGAAGGCAGGGAGAGCCTGTGTGAATCATAATTTACACTATAGCCGAGTATACAGTCAGTAACATGTCGTAATGTGAATTCCCTACATGCAGTAATAGTCTATATTTGTTAGACCAAGACAATACTAGTTTTCTGATTTAGGACTCCATATTGGCTGTTAAGGTGTTTAAAAAACTTAAATTGAGCATCTTAGCATTATAAACCAGTTCGTTTTGAATACGTAAATGTTATCCTAATCCTAATAGATGTCCTTTCCTGTTTCTGACGACACTGTAACAACTTACTTGTCGTTGTTCGCTTTCTGTAAGGCTCCACCTCTCAGTGAACACAAACAGCAATTCTGCATAAAGAACATGTGATCAAGCATTTGTCCAGACATACAATTAAGAGCAAAATCCTTCACGGATAGTATCTATCAAGGCTGAGTAAATCGATGTTGAGTAAATTCAGCCTGGGGAGTTCACTGACCTCAGTCATGGCGTTGGCCTTGCAGCGTGCACATTTCCATTCCTTGCTCACACTGCCTGGATCAACACCATAACAGCCTGGAATACACAGACACCAAGACTCAGTCTGACACACAGGTAGAGTGTTTATCATGAAGCTCTGTCAGCATGTGCTGCCAACCATGGCATTGGTCAGTGTAGGTTTCAGTGACTGTGTTATGCCAAAGTTAATGCCAAATGTTGCCGTCTAATTCTATAATAACAAATTTATGTGCTACCGACATATGAGATAACAAGAAGGTAGACAAGGGCTTCAATCATGTACACACAGGTTGTGTGAAGTACTCTGAGTTCATGAATGTATGTACTGACTGGTGTGAACCCGGACACTGCACTGAGAGCAGCTGATGAGAAGGCTGGTTCCATCTTCCTCTAGATGAGGTGTGACTGGCTGCTTCTCACACTCAGAATCCTCCTCTGTGGTGGTGGTAAAACACATCTCTGGGATCAGAGGTTTGGTCCGCATCCGCCCACCAGCCACCAGAACAGGTCCATCTATGCTTTTCGCACTTTCAGTCTGACAGCAGCCACAGCACACAGAAACATGGAGTTCAGTCATGTCCTATTCTGAAATGTTTTTTCCTCAAACTGAATCTTCAATTTCAAACTGACTTGTTTTTCCTCCATGACACCTGCTGCACTCTGCCGTGCACCGTCTATATGCTGGTATAACTCTATAGATGACTTGTAAGAAGTAGTGTGTTCTGCTGCAGATCACCTGCTGGTATGTGTGGAACAGCATACAGATAGAGCAGTACGGAGGTTTGGAGCACATGCGCTGGTTGTATTCCCTCTCTTTCTTAAGGTTTGGAGGTCTGCTCTGCCACAGGTGAGCCAGAGGTTTAGCCCAGCTCTCCCCTTCCAGTCCACCCTCCTCTACAGGGGGGGCCTCCTGTGGAGCCTCTGAAGCACAGAAAAGCACATCAGCAAGATTAACAAACACATTTGCATGAAATAACAACTAGAGGGAGAATAATAAAGTTCTACAGCATTCATGTTGATGTTAAGTATGATGTTGAGGCATCCCTCTTGTGTTGCTGCTGACCTTCGTCACTTATGCCATCATTTATGAGTGGATGGTGGCCTGGCAGCTGCCCTAGATCACTCTCTGGTTCTCTGTTTGCAGCCAGCCCTTCTGCCACCTGCTGGAGGGAAACAGATTTCATTTTTGCATGCTTAACAACTTAAAATGTGGACCAAACTTGCTCTATTACTGTGCAGACTGATCTTTATTTTGTCTGTAAGTGAGCTTTAAGTAATGTCTCAATGATATTAAAAAACATGTGGTGTCGTTTTATTTGAGCTGTCTGGTAAAAGGCATGCAATAAATGCAACAAACCAATCTACATTCATTTGTTTCACATTATTTGCTGATTTTTTGTTCTTTTCTGGGTTTGATGGCTCATCAGTGTAATTCTTGTAACTGACATCTGACCATCTTTGAAACCCAAACCAAACCAAAACTCAAATCTCAAGCTCTTAGGCTATTGTTAACTTTTTGGTTCAGCATTCTTTATAAAATCAACATGTAAATTGCACTCAATTACAACTGAGCAGTTGAAACATGCAAGAAGCACTTTTTGGTGTATAAAATGTGGCGGAACTTTCAAATGGGTGTAACATCTGTTTGCACTCACTGCTTTGCCAATATGTCTGTTGTCTTTCTCCACCTCATTGTCACTGCCCTCACTCTTCTTCTCCAGGGTTTCTCCCTCTCCATAGTCTCCTTTGGCATAGCTGTGAACATGCAGGACATCTGCAGGGCTCAGCGTCCTTTGGAATAGTTTGTGTACTGGGCTGCAGCTGCTGCCCAACTGAGGCTCCTCATTGCTGCCTGCCTCCTCAAAGCACGGAGCCACCACCTGGCTCTCAATAGACTCAGGAGGACACACATCTCCAGTTGACACGCCATTCTTCTCTTTCTTTAAAGGGCTTCGTCTGTTTTTCTTAGTACTGACTTTGGACTGCGATTTTGTCTGCAGCTTGGTGTCTTTGTCCTTCTTAGGCTCTGGTGTGATTTTCACTGTGTCTGCAAGAACAATTCAGCATCGATATGAATTATTACACCTACTGATACTATCGGTACAGGAGGTTGGCTCCCTATATGACTCTCTAGTTTGTTACATCATATGAAATTTGTTGAACAGACTCATTAGGTTTACATGTTAGTGTGAGACAGTAATTCTAAAAGTGACATTTTTATCCATAGAGATTTGGCTTATTCTCCCAATTGCTCTTGGTTAACTTTACCAATAAAGAGGCAGAGAGCAGTGCAAGCATGAAATATAAGGTTGATATTCAGTGTCTCAGCAGTGTTTCCTACACATTAATTTATTTGAGGCAGTCCGGTTTTATATTTTTGGAGCTGTGCATGAGACCCACAAAGAGAGCCAGGCCTTGAAGCCAGGTCTGTTGTGGTAAAGCTGTACAATTACATTGTCATGTGATGCACAGGGAACGTTTCTTCCAAAAGCAAACATTGTGAAAGACACATCTGTAAAAAAAGCAATAAAAGCCTTACAACCCAGTGAAATGACTCGTTTTACTGTCAGAATTTGGGAAATTCGGTCCAATAAAATTTGGAGAGTCTAGAAGAACCACCCAATTACAATGTATCCCCATCCAAGTTATCTCGTCGCTAAACCGGAAGTTAGCCCACTCGGTCGGCAGAAGTCTTGAGTGTGCATGCTCTATGACACCCCAGCTGGACAGCCACCCCCATAATTGTGTGGAAACACTGCTCAGTGTTTTTTATGTCTTACTTACTTACCAGTTCTTGAGTGTATACTTATGAGACTGATTTTTAAATCCAAAACATATCACAACAAAACACAAAAACGGGAATTATTTCAATGAAAAAAGCAAAAAGGAAAAAATTTGACAATCAGCTCCTTTTTCATATGTGGAATTTAATGTTTTACTACATTTAGGAACTTGAACAAAAGCTGTGCATTACCTCTATCTGGCTTGAGAGGGACCTTAGTTGGAGACTCATTGTGTGGAAGCTTAGCCCTCTTTACCTCCACCTCTTCAGTCTCCTTCATGGTCAACTCAGGTTTGATGTCTTCAGAGGGTTCAAGAGCATCAAGCTGACGCTTTGTCCCAGTCCGAGGCTTTGGACTGATGCATGATGGGAGACATCAGTGAAAACACATGTGACAGGATTCAAAGGGAAACATTGTTTCTCAGAGACTAGAAGAGTGAGTGAAGTACACTTTTGTGAATGAATCTTTAAAAAAAAAAAAAAACTTCAACTGACTGAAAACTATACTGAATCTTAAACTAATGTCACTGATCAGTAGCTTTAAGCAGTGCACCTCCTCACTGGTTACAGAGAGAAGCATTGTCAGCATTGTCAAACTGCTTTGAATGTTTCAGCAGTTTGATCAGTGATTCAACATTCAGGCTACTACACCAGATCAAGCGCTGTGCCTCGCTGATTGCTTGTCCACAGCCACTGCTTGAAAATTACAGTAATTAACTTGGATGCCAGGCAGATCATTAATGTGTATTTTAAAACTAAGGCACAAGGCCAAGCCAAGTGATCACAAGTGAAACACTGTGGTGCACAGAGAAACGTTTTGTTGTGTTCGCTCTGTAGCATTTTTATTAACCATTCTAAATAACATGCCCCGCTACTGACCCATTCTGCTCTGCTGGCCACTCATCGCTAGTTTATGTGATTGGCCACCGCCATGTTTCTCCAAAAGTTGAGTCAGTTTAAATCTTTTCACCAAAGCCAGCTGGGTTTCACTTTTCAGCTCCCCCTGCAGCCAGAACCACCACTACCAAAACAGACTACCCTCATTAAAATGAATGGGAAGACCTGGGTTTTCGCCATACTGCCATATTTGATCTGTTCATAGTCTTACAGTTGTATGTACTGAAGTTCTTTTGAACAGAGTGGTAATGGCTTCTGGTAGCTAAGATAAACATAAATACATAGGCAATGACCCGAGTCTTAAAAGTGAACTCAACAAAAGAAAACACATTTCCTACAATTCACTTCTACAATAAGATAACCAGTGACTGACATAAAAGATATGTAAGTGCAGACCTTCTGTCCTCCGGGATAGGAGTGGTGGGCTCCTGAGATTTAGATTCACTCTCTTGACTCTTGGAAGACTTGGTCTTGTCTGCTTTCAGAAACTCATAAGCCTCTGGTGTGGGTTTGGAGTGGTCGATTGGAGTGTTGTCTTTGCCTGCTTTCCACAGCTTGTAGCGATCAGGCTGAAACTTGTATACAAACACATCCATGGAGATCTTCACCATATCCTGACGGCACGAACACTAGGAGGAAAACAAAGATTTAGATTTGCACCATAGCAGTTGTAGCAGTACAAAACAATGCTTTGAGAACAGCTGCATTCACTGTGGCATTTGAGTAATAGTATTTCCACTTGTTGTTGAAGTTGCTCCAGACCTTTCCGGATCAACCATGAAGTCGAACATTTCACAGTTATAGGCAGACTTTTATTATTGAGAAAATAACTGAGTGCAAATCAGGGGTACTCAAATATAAATCTTAAAAAGGCCACAAAGTTTTTTTTCAATGACTCAGAAGTCCTTGTGTTGAGGTCGGTCAGGCCACATTACACCACTTGCAAAGTTGTCAGATGACTGTACAGTTCATGCTACTCCATTTGTAATACTTGTAATATGGACTGTTCTTCTGCTTGAACAGCATCAGCGGGTGACACGCATGAGTTTGACAGGGAAATGACCGGCCCAAACAGTCCAAGTTTTCTGTGTGCCGTTTCGAAGCAAAGATGGATTAGGGTGACAAGCAGCAGGGATTATTTTTTGAATACCTGACAATGCCTGCTCATATTGTGGTTCAGCAAGGCCAACACAGCAAGGCCGGTACCCACTCTGGTCGAGTAGTTGCATGGTTTTAGAGAGCTCAGCAGAGGAAAGAGGGAAAAAGGAGAAGTGTGTCTGTTCTCATTGGCTATAACTTGTTCAGGTTCCCTGTGATGTAGGCAACATGTGGATTGCTGCTTGAGCCAATCCCAGCCTTGTCTCAGGGCGAGGGCAGGGTATTCCTGGACAAGTCGCCAGCTCATCACAGGGCCCTCACTGATGAGCAATGTGGGGTTCAGTATCTCGCTCAAGGACACTTCGACAGGCAGCTCAGCCCTGCCCGGAGCTGGGATTTGAACCAGTGACCTTCCAATCACTAGTCGACCTGCTCTACCCACTGAGCTACAGCCGCCCACTCGATCTGGGTTTTTGTCCAATAATCGTCAGTGACAGCAGGATCACTTAACTTTGATTTGGTTAAAAAAATCTTGTTTGACTGCCTGTTTGCCCATGCAGGATTCATTCACCAAACTTTACATGTGTGTAGTTGAGATTAAAATTAAGGCTGAGTACCAATAAGTATGCAACACATAACTTGAGAGACAATGTTAATGTCCATACTAACAAAGCTTAAAAGTTGACCATATGAGGATGGTCAAGCACAGTTCTCCTGTCTTCTCTCAGGTCATGTGTTCCACTGCACCATTTGGCACCGATTTGGCATCGTGGCCAGTGTGATCCTATCATAGGATGGAGTTTAGGATTAATTCAAAGGATAAACTACTGGTACATGTGCTGATTATTGAGACTGTCAGTAAGTCAGTGCGAACATTAAACAAATCATAACTACCATGCATCAATAGTCTTTTTGCTTTGGTTCAGGCCAAATGATTGGTCTAAAGATTTAAAAGTAATGAATCATGAATTAGTGATTATTGCTTTGTTGTTGTGAGCAACAATTCCTGCATCCATTCACAGCTGTTTAAATGATATTTCTGTGTACCAGTGTTGCCTGTTTGCCATAATCAATCCATCGCTGGGTGGCAAAGTTGGTCGACTCAGCACAGTTAAATCCATGGTTGAAACCTGCATGATAGCCAAATGGGAACGTCAAAATGAACTGCCCGGCCTCCTGTGTGACCTGAAAATGATAACACAGAATCGTTAGAGATAATACATGAAAGTGCACCTGTTAGTTTAGTTATTTGCAATTCTGCAGCATTATTCTTAAACATAAAGTATTGTAGTGTATTGGGGTCAAAACAAAGTAAGTGAAAGGTCACCTTTTCAAATGGTATGCCATATTTCTTTAAGATTGAGGGTGAAATCAAAGTCATCTTGTGGCGCAGGAAGGCTTCACAACTCTGAGCATTCCCTGGAAAGAATCCTGGAAATACAGAAGATATCAATGGCATCAGTGAAATTCTCTCTTTGTGCTCTTGTATTTTAAAACAAACTAAAGAGCCACTAACCGTAACTGTAACCATTAGTGGAAATGTAGACAGTTGAGGTCAAAAGTGTACATCCACTTGTAAGGGACATGTATATCATGGCAGTCTCTAGTTCCAATGATTTCTACAGCTCTCATTTTTCTGTGATGTAACAAGTATAACACATATGACTTTTCAAAAAAAATATTCATGACATTTGGTTGATTAATTAATTCATTGTAGGTCTTCTTAAAATGTGACCAAATCTGCTGGATCAAAACTATACATACAGTAATTCTATTATTTTTTTGTTGTTCAGCCATTTTCACCTCAGTTAGCTGCTTCTGATTTCCATCCGTTAGCTTCTGGTTGTCTTCTGGCTGAATTTTTAACCACTTCTCCATCAGAATTGCTGAAGTTAAACAAAATTTGTTAGCTTCCTAGCACAGACTTGTTTCTTAAGCACAGTCCACATGTTCTTAAGCACAGTCCACATGTGGACACTGACACCTGCAGCTTCTAATTCACTGCAGACTTTTTTTTGGTGGTATTTGGTTGACTTCTGACCAGTTTTCTCTAATCTGTGTTGTCTTTCTTTTTGTGCCAGTGACACAACTGTGCTTGCAGACAGTTGTTTGTACAGTTGATCTTGGGACCTGTAACTTTCCTGACTTGTTCAAATCAGTACTGCGCTCTTTTAAATCAATACTGAGCTCTTTATACATTCTCAATGTAGTGTTTGCGGAGTCTATTAGCTGTATCACACAAGTAAAAGAAAATGTGATTCACACAAACTTTTCCAATCACCAAAACTGTTCCTTCATTTTGTTGTACATATATTTCTGATCCAGCAGATTTGGTCACATTTTCAGAAGACCTATTATAAATTCATTAATGAACCAAACTTCATGGATGTTTCTTGTGACAAAGTAGTCTTCTGGAACTGAAGACTGCCACAATATACATATTCTTTACAAGTGGATTTTAATTCTAACTACAGTTGGGGTCTCTGAGGTACTTTCCATACAGTACAGAGGTTCACTGTAAATAGTTCTGACTTCCTCTTTTATATCAATGAGCATGTGAAGCTGAAGTGACCCAACAGTTAAGATTTGAGCAGCAACAGTGTGAATGATCAATTTCAAGGGGGAGTAGAGATAAATGTGATGTGAAGTGCCTGTTGTTACACATTAAAATCCATCTTTGGAGTGGAACCTATCACATACCTTTGGCAAGTCGTTCCAGTCTTTTCCCATGCTCTGGTGGGACAACATACCTGTAGAGCAACATTAGTACAAATATATCAAAAAAAGTCATGGCAGTAAAACAGGGCAATACAATTCCTGCTAAAATGTGAATCATGATTCTCTCAGCTCATGTTGAAGTACAACACACTTGACTGTGGACCTGTCTTCCAGCAGCTTCTAATTCATTGCAGACTTGCCTCTTGGTGTTTTTTGGTTGACACTTGACCATCCTGACCAGTTTCTTCTAAGCAGCAGGTGGTAGTTGGTAAGTATAAAGGGCATGGTAAAGTTGTGTCACTGCCATGATCAAAAAGTTGTTGGTACAGTTAATCTTGGGACCTGTAACTGCTTTGAAATGGCTCCAAGTGTATTTCTTGACTTGTTCAAATCAATAATGTGGTCCTTCAGATCAATGCTGAGCTCAGCTCCTTAGAGACTGTCTCATTGTAATTTTTGTAGCTGAGTCTAATGGTTGTACCAAACAAGCCCAGTTAAAATGGGCCCAGAAAGGTCATCAGTTGTTGTCAGAATCACCAAAACTGATTGTTGAAGTTAATGTATGTATATTTTTGATCCAGTAGATTTGCTCACGTTTTAAGAAGAAATTCATTATTGAAGCAAACTTCATACATTTTTTTGAGACAAAGTAATGTGTTCCACTTGGTCCACTGCAGAAAAATGAGAGCTGTAGACATTAGTGGAACTTAAGACTGCCATGACGCACATGTTCTTACCAGTGGATGTAAACCTTTCACCACAACTATCTGTCAAAGCATAGACAGAAATCCCGGGGGGTGGGACAGGGGGGGACACTTGCCCCTCCAGTAAACCTGCCCCCCACAGAATAATTTGAGACACAATTAATACATTTTGAACAATGCAGTAGCATTTACTGAAAGCACAATGGAAAGAGTGCTCATCATAATCGCACAGTAATGTGCTATTTACATTTTTAAATATTTAGTCCCCATTCTTAGAAATGGTTGAGTCCACCCCACACTCTTTTCAACAGGCGGAGCTAGCAGCTGCAGCAGCATGTGGACGGAGCCTGCTACTCACACCGTGCTGCGGGTTAAGAGCTGTGTATACCACACAGAAATAGTTACATAAGTTACAACAACACACATCACATTTACAAAAAGTGCCAGGTCCAGGCTGTCTGCAACATTTATCCTGCATTATTCAAAAGCCTACTGAAATATGAGTGCTGTTAAGCTAAGTTAAAATCTATAGATATGGAGAGACAGAGTTAGAGAGTTAGAATACATACAGTTATAAAGTTCGAGAGTTAGAATACATACAGTTTTGTGGCATAGTTTTCAGATGTTGACAACACAATAAATATATATTTTTGAGAACTCGTTTTATGTTGGATTATTCTTTAAGGCATTTCCTGTAGTTTTCGGATTGTTTGGAGCTTTTACCTCTTGTAAAGATATTTAATGGACTGTGGTGGAAGTTAGAACAGTGAACAAAAGTATTATGTCAGATATAATAGAGATAATGTGTATTATTCCGATATCATTGTTTTTTAGTGCTACGTGAATAAACAAGAATTTGTATAGTATGTATGTATGTATATGTATTTGTAAGGACTAATACAGTATAATGTAATTATTGTAATTCTCGTTACTTTTGATAGCATTTTTTAAAACATTTGACTTTTGAACCTGCTGACAGTGCAAGAGTGCAACACTGCGAGAGAGAGAGAGAGAGAGGGAGAGAGATAGCATAATCTGATATCTTTCATCTGGAAAAAGGCAGTTTTCTGATTATGAGAAATCTGATGAACAAACTTAGACGTTTACCTGATAATTAATCTATTCATTTCATGTACATGTTAATTTGATTTCACTCATTTCGTTTTAAATCTAGACATGTGCAGGTGGACTCAGCCAGTGCCTGCCTGTTGGAGAGACTGAGAGACTAAAGCCTCAAACTGCGGTAAAAGATGCTGTATAAGAGACAGGCTGCAATTTTTATTCCTTGTCCCCCCTAGAATTATTCTCTAAAATTTTACTGTTTATTGTCCCCCCCCCACAAACTATGAAATGGGATTTTCGCCCCTGTATCAAAGTGCCTGACTGCGAACCTGAAGGATATGGCAATGCGCTGTATCTTAGTGCTGTCAATCTTCCTCTGCAATCCCACTCCAATTTCAATCCTTATTACTTAATATCTGCATTATACTGAATTGTTACATTCAGAATTCAAGATTACCATGTGCCTCTACACTATATACAGACTTTTGCACTTTATTTTGAACTGTCCATAATAACTAATTGATTAGTCATAAATGGGTGAGTAACCCTGTTTGATTTGAAAAAGCTGGTAAACCGACCTTATGTGTGTTTACACCACACTACAGTTGTTAGACTGTCCCTCTGAATGCACTGCATTAAGAGATCCTCCAGCATCCTGTTCGCTGTTCAACTCACCACTTCAAGCTACAGTCAGACAAACACTCATTTGTTCATGTATATTTGGGGGGGATTTATGGACATTTATGGTTAACTAGCGTGTCTTGGTGTTTAACATGCTGTAAAATTATATCTACTGCTTGTTGACCGTTATGTTATTGACTTTGAATCTTGCTAGCATAATGATAGCATTAACAGGTGAGTCGAAGGATTCAATAAGCTGAGTGGACTAGTTTATCTCCGTAGTGAAGTCATATCTAAGGTCCACCATATTTACTTTGAATGAACGACATTTCCATATATGATGGCCTCACTCAGATGTGTGATGACCTTAGTAAAAACAGCAAAAAAGAACACCAATAACTTCTCCTGCTGTTTTTAAGCAGTCTTGATGCCATGATGTACTTGCTTATGAACCACACATTTGCATGAACAACCAACTGTGTGATGAACATGGTTATTCACATACTTGCCTATATACTATGCTTGTTACTGGATGATATCACTATGTGGCACACGTAAGCTTGTCGTCTAATGGTTGCCCCTGCTGCTACTGACTTGTTTACTGACTCCCGACCCAGTTACATCCCCAAACTGGTGCTACACTGCTCCCACCATTGATGTGCATATTGCATCTTGCATAAGTGTAGTGTTAATTTCTGAGTGAGCACATACAGGACAAACACTCCAAACAAACAGCATACTGGAGTATGACTTGTACATCACCACCACTGAACATCATACAATGCTAGAGATGTATAGCAAGCTAAACTGGTTAATGCACAAGTTGTAAAGTCAGAGTTAGAAGAGTTTGTAACTGAAAAGAGCCTGTAAAGATGGACTAGTGAGTAGATGAGTCTCGGTGTTGCTGCTCCAAATACACTTTGGGTTTGTAGGATGGGTTGGCCACCGTCCCAATGCGTCAGTGTTTGGCGAGTTAGGAATGAGACTCAGCTTCTCTTAGGACCTTTTAGGGCGTATTTTATGTCACAGAACAAAATGTGAAAAAAGAACACAGTGATATCAAGGGAAGTGAAAAATTCTAAATTATTTTGGGGTTTTTGGACTGATTCCTGATGGTGATCTATAAAAGGAAACAGAAGTATATTTTCTTATTATGGCTCAAAATCAGTATGTGAACAATATACGTAACTAATTCAAATGAGATGTTGTATTTTGCATGCCTGCAGAAGGACAGGATTGCTTACAGGTTTACTGTATTATCACATTTAGGTTATCAAGCAGAAACAATGTGTGACTAGGGCTGGGATGACGCGTCGGTCCCAAACAGGAAGTGGTAGGACCCGCGGATGCTGAGAATAGCCCTTCTCTCACAAAGATGCTGCGTTAACGCCGCAGCAGCGGTTCATCAATTCTTCACCGTTGGTAATTCAAACAGAGCGAAGTACCGCTGGAGTCAAGACAAACCACCGTGTCAGTCGGGAGGGCTGACCATCGCAGTGATTTCTATCAACACAACCACTTCAGTGAGTTGAAGGTTTTTGCCAGTGACAGACGCCGTTTTTCGGGCAGAAATGCGATGATGAGTCGGTAGGCCAGGCGGGAGCTGCGGTATTTTTTCCTCATATAAGTTACCAACGCCAGTTACAGTAACTACGTTACTTTTGTTTGGTCATGTAATGTTAAATTAATCGTTAGATTAGTTGACTAATCGAAAAAAATAATCGCTAGATTAATCGTTTGAAAAATAATCGTTTGGGAAAGCTCTATGTGTGACGTGTGTCCAGCAGTGTGAGTGTGTGTCACTGACTTTACCATGACTTTGGCTCTCCAAAGTGCAAGTAGTTGATGCTGTACAGATCCATGTCCTCAGTGTGCCACGCAAAGGCACTCTTCCACATGCCAAAGTAGAGGTACGGTGTGTTGACTCCTTTGATCTCGATTCCGCTCTCGCTCTCCACAGTGTCCAGAATGGTGTTTAAATGGCCAATGTTCCATTCAGTCACATCCTATAAAGGATGGATTCAGCAGAGGGCGTAAATGGCATTGTTGTAAAAGTGCAATATGTGACTTTTGAGTGATCATGAACAAAATAAATTACTAGAGATTGATGAGTATGTGAGCATGAAATGGAAAGGTCTGTTTGAACACAATGAAGAAATGTAAGTGACACTATCCAACCTATTGCTACTCACTGAATCATAGAGCGTTCCACTGACATCAGCCCCATAAAGGGGTGGGTTGAAGGTCAGGTTCTTCCAAAACTTCCTCTCCAGCTCGTCAAAATCCACATATCGGGGACTGCAGAACCTACAGTCAAAAATGTTTTGAGGTATAGAGTAAAAATAATTTGAAGTCCATGGAATGACCATGTCTGGTAATCAAAGGCTAGTGGTGATAGGCTAATGGAAATGGCATACTACACCAGGCTGTGCGTCTTATAGTGTCATAATAACTGTGTGAAAAACATTAATTGATCAACACTAGTTTATAATCTACTATGTAAACTGACTTGTCCATGTTGGAGGTCTTGCGGAACTCGTGGACGGTCATTGGCTTCTTCTGAATGTTGTACTGTGTGAACAGTCCTGACTGCCCGGTCACTACCTGCTGAATGGGAGCAGGAATTACCAGGTCATCGATGTCATCATATGTCTGCCGAGGTTTCCAGCCTTTAGGTGGAATAACCTGCAACAGAAAAACATAACAGAAATGGAATGAAAACTAAAGAGAAACTCAGAGCATCATGTGGCGAGTGTGAAATGACTCTGATGAAATTAGCAGTGCGAAGACGAGCATTATGCTAACGCCTTACTACAATGACCCTTGTCCATTTATTTATTTATTTATTTATTTATTTATTTCAAAAGACCATGATTCTTTTCTCTCAAATTCACAGACTTTAAAGTATTTCAAGGAACTGTGGAATCCAAAGCTCTGTTAACTGCTTGTTATAAAATGCTAAAAAATCACAACGTGTCTCTGCCCTGATGGACTGAGGTACTTCTATACTCTCATCCATGGGTTCTTATTCTGTTCTGCTTGGAAGCAGCTTAATCAAGTACAACACCTAGTGACAGAATTCGGTATTACTGTTTACCCTGAATGCCATTCAGTAGCCCCATTTACACTGCCGTTTGGATGCGGCAATCCTGCGCCAATTCTCCGCCTCTGCGTGAATGTTTCTGAGGTGGCAGGGATGAAATTTCTCTCTGGCGCTAATCTGCCTCTGGAGGTGGTATCAGAAGTGCAGCATTGGTGAACCAAACCAGTTTGACTGGATAAGTCAGCTCAGCCCCACAACTCTGCTTTACATGTACTACTTACATGTTTGTCGTGGAGGAGTGATAGGCGAAGTTTTTCTTGCAAAGTTTGCATGTCACCTTCCTGGGGTCATCCTTGTTTTCAAAATGATCCCATATTTTAGACGTCTTTCCCTACTTAATTGACTTTTAATTTTTAACTGTCTAACCGCAATGTGGAAGGGACCTGTCTTGTTAAAAAAAAAAAAAAAACACTGACAGTGAGTGAGTGTCATGACTGCCTGTATCTGGCCCTTCAAATTAAAAGCCCTCCAGTCTCTTATACACAGGCCAGCCGCCAGTCACATAGATTTTGAATTAATTTTGACAAGACACGGCTCCAAATGTTTTTTTATTTTTTTTCTGTGGCCAATCGACCAATGAAATTTTGGTCGGCTAATGAGTTTTTGGTTGACCAGTGCTTGCTCGACTATTTGGGAGCAGCCCTAGGGGAAACACCTTGAAAACACACAGACGTCATCATTATGAAGTGTGCCATCATTAGGAGCTGCAGCGCCGGCTTTCTGTCTGAAACACTCAGCGGTTCATCTTTAAGGCGGAGCTGCTTCGCTCTGTGAGAATGACCAACGGCGGAGAATTGGCGAACCACCGCTGTGGCAATAATGCGGCTTCTCTCTGTGAAAGGGGCTTCTATTAGGGCTCAAGCACTGACCAGTGCGAGGGCACTACTGAATCTGTCTGGATTATTATTAATTTTCTGCTACTTTAAGTATAGTTTTGAAGGCCTGAACATACCCCAAAACGCACCAAACTCGGTATGTACGTCACATCTGGCAAAAAATTTGATAATTCAACTTGACTGGGTATGAGTGGGGCCAGGGGACTCTATAGTGCCCCCTATTGGAATCACTGACATAAATTTACCAAATTCGGGATGTATCATGACCAGACACACAAAATGGTCCATAGACCAAAACCCTCAGTTCCATGCCTCGTACTTTAACGAAGTCCTCCTACAGATTTAGCACCACAGACTTCAAATTCAGTAAGTATCATCCTCAGACTTTGAAGATGACAAGTGCTCAAAAGCTTTCGCCTATGTCATACCTGGTGGTGCGCTACATTTTGATGCTTTACCATGAAGCAGGAATTCCTAATAACTTCAACATACAATTTCTAGGGTAGAGAGTGTTGCGCTGAATACATCTATGCATCAATACCATGTCATATCCATAGCACCACCTACTGGACACTGGAGGTCATACAAGTAACAGCTGAGAGCACCCTCCAACGGCACCGCAGCCTGACGTGCATGGAGCGAGGGCCTGTTCATCACTGATTGCAGCTTTTTATTTTTTATTGCAACTTTGTTATCATCCCTGAAACTCATATTTGTCAAGTTTTACTGATGGTAGCTTAACAGCAATCGGAAAGAAACGGTAAAGAAGATATGAGTGGAATTACATACTGTAATAATGTAATTAGCACTGTAGAAATGTGCATTATGCAACATTTACCATGTGAACTATGATAGTACAGGACTATGCCCTGATGCAGTGAGACAATGTGAAATGAAATTCTTATTTGGAAGGTTTTTACTGTGAAGTAGGAAGTGTTGCATTTACATGAAAACTATACTAAGATTACAAAGAAATATTTGCTTCTCTTTTTCTTTGACAGGGCCTTGGTTCAGGTAATGGACTGGGCTAATTGTAGTCTCAGCTTGAATCAATTTCTGTACTACTTGTCCTGTTCACTATGAACCACTAAATAATAATTACAGCTGCTGTGCAGCGATGTGTCAGGTCCAGGCTATTTTTGGCAAATTTAGGCAATTCTGAGCAACAAACAGGAGAACAGGAAGACAACACAGTTGACAACAACGTTCATTTTGGACCACTTGTGGCTTGAACTCACAACTTCTGGAACCAAAGACTGTCATCTATCGTTCTGAGCTAATTGGCAAGTGGCAAAACAACAGTGGCTTCACAAACTGAGTAAGCCATTCACTGTTTTGCAGGCAGATTTGAAACCACTGCAAAAAATTCAGTTATTAATAGAAAAATCTGAAAATCCACATATTGCAGCATGGAGATGTTGGTAATTTGTGTGGTAAAAATGACTGATTTGCTCCATAAGTGAATAACTGATGTTTAGCTATGTCATTATTGCACTGACTCCAATTGTTCACATGAAAGAAAAATTTAAAATGCTGTGAAAAATTCAGTTTTTGGGGCTCAATTTTTTTGATAAATCAAAGGAGGAGAGAGGAAGTTTTACAGTTTTTGAAAAAAAACGTTCATAATTTTTAATAGGTTTAAATGTACAAAAGTTTCTTCAATATTGAGACTACAATTTGATGAAAGTTCTGAAGCTGTGGTTGATTTGTTATGAATTTTTAAAGTTTTGAACTTTAGATGCCTGCTGTAGCGTCACCATCAGGACTATTTGCTTGGGTTTACAGCTGAGGTAATCTGGCATGAGACTGGACCTTTGTGCAAAATTTGGTTAGCTTTCACCCATGGTCCGGTCCAAGCTATTGGTCTTTATTTAATCTAGAGTCTTGCTGTGATGCCACCATCAGGACAACTGTCTTGTGTTTCATGTTGAGGACATCTGACATTTTGATCTGTCATCATCATCATCACCCTTGCTGAGTCTCGAATCAACAACCCCTGACACCAAGAACCAGCTCCTAACTCACTAAGCTTATTGGCTGGAAGTGAGACCTGCTGTGTAGCTTCATTTGTCAACTCTGGAGTCACTGTCCGGATAGCTGTTGTTAAGGCAGATTTCAAAAATGGTCAAAATGTCAGAAATTCTGTTACCTGAACAAAAATCTGATAATACATAAATTGCCTCTTGACAGCATGAAAATGTTGGTGATTTGTTTTTAACTCTGTGAAGTGTTTTGCTTAATAAGAGAAAATCTGATGATTAAAAATGCCACACTCACATTGACTCAAGTTGTTCCCATGACAGCAGAATTCAAAATGTTCTCAAAAATTCAGTTTTTGAGATAAAATTCTGATATTTGTCAGACTTCATCAACCATTCACTACAAAATATTCTCAATTTTTTTCAGGAAGATTGAAAATGACTTTAGCAAGACTTTGATAGTATATGTTCACAGTAATGTTTACAGTCACACATTCTGATGCAGTGTAGGTTTAATTTTTGATAAATCAAAAATCTGTGAAACAAGTTTTGTGGAGGATGGCCTGAAGATGCTCTCTAGCAAGTTTGGTGACAATTGAGCAAAAATTGTGGGAGGAGATAGGTTTTTATAAGTTTTACAGGTTTTGAAAAAAACTGACTTCATAATTTACAATGAGTTTAAGTGGACTAAAGTTTTGGCAGTATTGGGGCTACAGTTTGGTTAAAGTTTCAAAACTGTAGCATATACTGTTGATTTTGTAGGTATCTTTAAAGTTTTTTAAAATTTAAACGCTTATTGTGGCCCCCCCCCCCCCTTGAAATCAAGTAAATCTGGCATGGGGTCGGACATTTCAGTAAAGTCTGGTGAGTTTTCGCCCTTGGCAAGTATGACTTCCTCGGAAGAAAGAAAGAATTCCTGGGAATACAATAGTGTCCTGGCAGCTTAGCTGCCCGGACCCGAATTACTGAGCCAAGTAGCATGGCTAATAATGAAGTCCTATTTCAGTATGAAACAGTAGATCATCCCAACCCCAAACAGTATAATCTATACCACACATTGTACATTAACGAAGAAATAATCAGACAACACACTGTGTCATAATAACAACAGATCAGTCTTACTTTTGCCATTCCAGCTTTGTGTGCTCCTTGTGACTCCATATAGGCTATGTAGCGGCTAAAGTTCTTGAACTCCTCTTGGGATGGGGTGAACGTCATCATTCTGGAGCCCATGCTTTGGGCTGGGGATGTGTCTGTGGTCATCCTGGAATTGTTTCTTTGACCTTAACTCTGATCTGTGGAAAAAGTAGACATCATGACAACAGTGTCTGCATTAATTCTGTGCCATCACTTTACAGTAACAGACCACCTCAAGCACAATGCTTACGTTGCTCTAATTTGGGAGTTAAGGGGAAACTTAAAGTAGTGCAATGCATTTCTTAGACAGTTCTTCATGGTTACACCACTTAAAGTTATTAAACCTTACTAGCAACAGCTTTAATGATTTCAAACCTGTGTCATATTTGTGAGCCATTCATTCCATTTGTGACAAAAGAAAAAAAGGTTTGACTTCACAATTTTTCCTCCATCCAGATCACACTAACTCCAAAACATGTATAACAAAAATCAAAACTGGACTAGATGAAGCCATGCCATTTATTGTAAAAGCTTTTTCTCATGTGAAAATGTTATTCTATTGGTCAGGAGTGTAAAAGGGCAACATTAACTCCTTTCTCTACCTTGACCTCATGAGACCAGGTCCAAATAAAAAAAAATAAAGACACTTTACTCTAACCACTGACTGTACGTGGAACACAATTTAAAACCCAGTTTCAGATTTGAGAAATCTTTTTTCCCATTTGAAAAAAAAAAAACAAACATAAAAACTTTAGAGGACAACGCGTAATAATACTGATGTCATATTACAGAAATAGCAAATCCTGTTTTTTGTGTGTGTGTTTTTTTTTTACTTTTTAGTTACCAGTAGACTAGTCGCGCTGCTGCTGAACACTTGAGAAAACTCATAAACTTCCCATCTAACTACATTAACTATGAGATGTACAGTTAACCAACCGACGAGATGTTCACTTTTTGCTAACAGGCAACATTTACCCTGAACTCCGGCACTACGGACTTGACTAGCAAAAGCTTGGAGAGTTGGGCTCCATTGTCTGACCCTGGTTGGACACAATTCTGATTTGTTCCGACCCTCCATCTGTGATAGGGTGAATCCCACGCCTGTCACACACCGTGGCCCACTGACAGCGCTGCTCCTCGGGAAAATATTTAGCCAGCCCGCTAGCTAACATGCTAACTACAGCATAACTTGCTCTGTGTATTGGGAATGAGAAGTGTAGTCAACATAAAACCGCACTGCCATATTCAGGAGTAAACAATAAACAACAAACATTTACAGATAATGTGCTCGGTTTGTCTAACCTCATAAGGATGTATCCGCTAACAAGCGTGTGAGACTGGGAGATCTGACAGCTGCCTCCGCTCTCAGCTAACGTTTACCAACTAGCAAACATAGCTTGTTGCTGACCGTCAGTTTCTTTTGCACAAACTTAGAGTTACTACGATTTTCCATGAAACAAACTCATTCTATAGTAGCAGACGTTAACTTACACACGCAGTAAGGTGAGCGAGTTGTTATTTTCTCAGATCACAGGTAGTAGAGTAGAAATATTGACATGATAGGTCCGGTTAGAAAAGACAGTCCTCCATTATTCCAATGACGCATGCCCAGTGTGTATTTGTTTACATGGAGCTCAGCAGGAGGGGTTCCGTAGTCTCCCAACCAATCAGACCACCCTCTTTACCAGACCATCCCTCATACTGATGATGTATTTCAATAACGAGGCTGCGCTGCAATTTTGTCGTTCCCGACCGATTAAAAACATTGTATGGGAGAAATACTGGATTGTTATGTTACAACATCTACGTTCCTTTGCCAACTCATACGTGCTTGTATGACGCTATGTAATATTAAACATACTGGTATTCACTGCTATTTAAATCCAGCATACCAGTTAATTAACCCATCTAACTTTAAGTTGTTTTTCGAGAACAGACTGCATTTAAAACCTTAATCACTGTATTTATCACCCCAATGTGGAACAAAGAATGAAGACAACCACTGAAAGAGGACTTAAATGTCCAGTATGTAGGATTTAGTGGCATCTAGTGGTGAAGTTGCAAATTGCAAATATCAGATTCATTTACATAGCCCAAAATCACAGACACATCGCCTCAATAGGCTTTATAATCAGTGCAGTGAACGACATCTGCTGTCCTTAGCCCTCAGTTCAAGTGAGGAAAACATTGACATGTTGATGGTAAAAACCCTATTTAACAGGAGTTGATAGAAGAAACCTCAGGAAGAGCCACAGAGGAGGCTCCATCTCCTAGGATGGACAGACATGCAAAATATGTCACATGTACAAAAAAGAACAATAAAATCACAGTTTAAAAGTTCCATTGACAGAATATCTGACACAAACTATATGTGATGAAGTAAAATAAAATAACTTAAAATGCACCATTAATGTACATAAAAATGTATATTTACAACATTACACGTAAACATGAAAACATATAAGGAAAATTACCATGTGCGCCTCTTGGACCACATGTAGAATAACGTTACTCTGGTGTTGCTTGTTCTTCATCCACAGCCATGCTGTTTTATTCTGCAATGTATTCTTAAACAGATATGTTTAAGTACCTTTTAGACAAATTTATGATAAACTTTTAATGACTTTATGAGCTTAAATGTTAATGCATTTATAAAAGGAAACATACAGAATAAACACATCGATGAAACTGTCTCTGTGACAGTTACAAGTAAAATGTAATTTACCACTTTAATATGGGTAGCTTCAGTGGAATGACAGGCTCTGAAAGCTGAATGAAAGGTTCCAGAGGATTATTAGTAAGAAGGTAGCCTGAGTTGCAACAACTACAAGTTGACACAACTCTTGTTATTTAGAGATCCTGCCTCAAGATGTGGCTTAACCACAGCAGGCTTAAAATTAGCAGGGACAACACCAGTCATGAATGACAAATTAACTATATATATATATATATATATATATATATATATATATATATATATATATATATATATATATATATATATATATATATATATATATATATATATATATGTTGTTGCCATTTTTTCTGTAGTCTGTGATAGTGTAGAGCATAGCTTTAGCTCTTCTTGTTAACTTCCCATTTGATATTTTGTATTTTACATTTTGTAATTGATTCCTTTCCACAGTGTATTTAATCTGATTTGAAAGTAGCCTATTAAATCTATTTTAATAGTATTAGATATTTTGACTCTAGATTGTTATTTGATATACCTTTTTCTTTCTTTTTGCTAATCAAAATTTATTTACCCGTGTCCTGTGATAACAAGAATAACCTTAGCTCACTTTCCTGCTCTCCCCAAGACACTAACAATGACACATGACACAAACAACAATAAAAAAAAACAATGCAGAGTCCAGGGGAGCTGTAGGGGGATTCCGGCAGCTAACACCCAGATGCTGTGGGTTACATATACATGTATAGTTATATATAGTTACACACTACCTGGCCAAAAAATAAACAGTTGCCACCTGGATTTAACTAAGCAAATAGGTAAGAGCCACTGCATGGATGATTATCTTTTGAGAAGGGTCAAATCATTGGCATGCATCAAGCAGAGAAAACATCTGAGGAGATTGCAGAAACTACCAAAATTGGTTTAAGAACTGTCCAATGCATTATTAACAACTGGAAGGATAGTGTGGGGAGACTTCATGCATCGTCTTCGAGAAAGTGGTTGGAAAAAAGTCCTGAGTGATAACCCGATCACTGAAATGTTTGGTAAAAACGACAACAGTAGAACTCAGGGCTATGTTTAATAGTGAATGTAAGAGCATTTCCACACGCACAATGTGTAGGGAACTCAAGAGATTGCAACTGAACAGCTGTGCAGCCTTAAGAAAACCACTAATTAGTGAGGCTAATTGGAAAAAAAGGCTTCAATTTGCTAGGGAGCATAAAAATTGGACCAATGGAACTGACCATCAATGGTGCTGCTGTGGAGAGAGTGAGCAGCACCAAGTTCCTGGGTGTGCACCTCTCTGAGGACCTCTCTTGGAGCAGCAACACCGCATCACTGGCCAGGAAAGCTCAGCAGCGCCTCTACTTCCTCCGCAGACTGAGAAGAGCCAGAGCACCAGTCCCCACCATGCGCACCTTCTACCGCGGCACCAAGAGCATCCTGACCAGCTGCATCACTGTGTGGTACGGCAGCTGCACTGCATCCTGCAAGAAGACCCTGCAGCGCATAGTGAGAGCAGCTGAGAGGATCATCGGTACCCCCCTCCCCTCCCTCCAGGACATTTACAAAACACGCCTAGCCTGCAAAGCACTCAGCATTGCGGGCGACCCCACCCACCCCAACCACCATCTCTTCAGTCTCCCGCCATCCGGGAGGAGGGTGAGGAGCCTCCGGGCGAGAACCAGCAGACTGAGAGACAGCTTCATGCACCAGGCCACCAGGATGCTGAACTCTCTCCCAGAACTGCCCCCCCTTCCCTCTCCGCCCGCGGCCCCCACAAACTCTGGACCTTGCAGAGGGTCATGTGGTTTGATGAGTCCTGATTTACCCTGTCCCAGAGTGATGGGTGCATCAGGGTAAGAACAGAGGCAAATGAAGTGATGCAGCCAACATGCCTAGCACATGCTGTACAACCCTGTGGGGGCGCGCATACATACATACATACATACATACACTCACTATCTAGAATGCTGTTAGAAAAACAATGATAATTGGTTCTCCACTTAAAATTACATAGTGAAACATTTGAATTCTATATCAAAACATTCTGACCGGGCTATTTCAGCTGGCACTGAAAAAGAACCCTAACATTATCCCTCAGTCAAAAAGTTTGGGTCAATATACTGCAATATTTATACTTGTGTCATAGGCTACTTCAATAATTTTATTTTTTTCTCTGGTTATAATGCTTGGAGAAGGCATTCGACCGTGTCCCTCGTGGCATTCTGTGGGAGGTGCTCCGGGAGTACGGGGTCGGGGGCCCCCTGTTAAGGGCCGTACGGTCCCTGTACGAGCGGAGCAGGAGCTTGGTTCGCATTGCCGGCAGTAAGTCAGACCTGTTCCCAGTACATGTTGGACTCCGGCAGGGCTGCCCTTTGTCACCGGTTCTGTTCATTACTTTCATGGACAGAATTTCTAGGCGCAGCCACGGGCCGGAGGGGATCTGGTTTGGGAGCCACAGGATCTCATCTCTGCTTTTCGCGGATGATGTGGTCTTGTTGGCTCCTTCGAGCCGGGACCTCCAGCATGTCCTGGGGCGGTTTGCAGCCGAGTGTGAAGCGGCTGGGATGGGAATCAGCACCTCCAAATCTGAGGCCATGGTTCTCGACCGGAAAAAGGTGGCTTGTCCCCTCCGGGTTGGGGGAGAGCTACTGCCTCAGGTGGAGGAGTTTAAGTATCTTGGGGTCTTGTTCACAAGTGAGGGAAGGATGGAGCGTGAGATTGACAGGCGGATCGGTGCGGCGGCCGCAGTAATGCTAATTAATGTCAAGGACTGTGGTGGAAGACAATGGTAAAATATTTCCTTTCTCTAACACTGGATTTATTTATGCCAAAGGTTTTAAATGAAATCAGATTTTTTGTGTATACATGTGCCGTTTTCAATTGGTTCAAAACTGATGTTAAAAAAGGTGTTGCCAACAACGCCACCTAGGTATGAGAGCCTAGGACCCTCAAAGGTAAACACACACACAGGTTCTTCATTAAAATCAGGGTTTGAGCAGAGTTAAAAAACCATGACTCCAATTGCCAATGTACACGTTATTTATTAAAATAAAACAAAGAGGTAATAAAATGAACCCAGCCCAAAGTCTCCCCCAAGGATCCCTCTGTGCCCCTGGATAGCCCACTCTCGGACCCGGCCGTGACAGCAGTCCCCGTCTTCCTCAGAGGTGGACAAGGCCTTCAGTCAGTGCACACACACAGGGGGAAAAAAATAAATAAATAAAATAAAAAATAGATGGGGTAAACAACCCCAAATCATGTTAAAAAGAGGAAGAAGAGGGTACTTAGCTGTTGCTAAGGGGTGCATTGTGACAACACCCCTCTACGAGCCCAAGTTGCTTCCCCTCAACTCCAGCCGGGATGAAGGTCGCACTCGTCCGTGTTTACAGCCCACACCCCGCTCTCTCGCTCCCTTGGCCTCCGCAGTCCGGCACTCAATCCACCTGATGTGGGGGCGCTAAGCCATCAGTCCTCCACTGACACACCAGCTCACCTACTCCACGCAGTCTCTCCTCCACCTGGTTCCACAGCCTTCTCTGTTCTCCCGCGCTCTGCACTCCAGGTGAAGCACACACTACTTCTCTGGGCTGGAGTTGTCACACCGAGTGGACGGGGCTGCTGTGCTTCAGGTGCGGGTGCTCTCTTCAGCAGTCGGTCCTCTCCTCGCGATCTGGCTGTTTGGTGCTCCTTGTGTGCACTCGCCTCTGAAATATAAAGGGCACTCTCCTGCTCACCACCATCTGTGGCTCGTTATCAATTAGACTGCTGCTGGCAGGTCTGTGAGTAGTTCACGGTCAGTTAAAATAAAACGAGATACAAGTCAACATAAAACACAACTACAACCCATCCATCCATCCATCCATCCATCTTCTTCCGCTTTATCCGGTACTGGGTCGCGGGAGCAGCTGTCTGAGAAGGGACACCCAGACTTCCCTCACCCCGGACATTTCCTCCAGCTCTTCTGGGAGGATCCCAAGGCGTTCCCAGGCCAGCTGGGCGACATAGTCGCTCCAGCGTGTCCTGGGTCTTCCGCGGGGTCTCCTCCCAGCGGGACATGCCAGGAACACCTCCCGAGGAAGGCGTTCCGGGGGCATCCGA
This sequence comes from Acanthopagrus latus, assembly GCF_904848185.1. Lineage (NCBI taxonomy): Eukaryota > Metazoa > Chordata > Actinopteri > Spariformes > Sparidae > Acanthopagrus > Acanthopagrus latus. Next base: position 30,345,494 of record NC_051049.1, on the reverse strand, counting down.
AACAGATGCCCGAGCCACCTCAACTGGCTCCTCTCGATGTGGAGGAGCAACGGCTCTACTCCGAGCTCCTCCCGGGTGACAGAGCTCCTCACCCTATCTCTAAGGGAGCGCCCTGCCACCCTGCGGAAGAAACTCATTTCAGCCGCTTGTATCCAGGTTCTTATTCTTTCGGTCATGACCCAAAGTTCATGACCATAGGTGAGGGTAGGAACGTAGATTGACCGGTAAATCGAGAGCTTCGCCTTTCGACTCAGCTCTCTCTTCACCACGACAGACCGGTATAACGACCGCATTACTGTGGCCGCCGCACCGATCCGCCTGTCAATCTCACGCTCCATCCTTCCCTCACTCGTGAACAAGACCCCAAGATACTTAAACCCAACTCTGTAAAAACACAGCATAACATGCAAAATAACACAACATGCAGTGTAACATAAATGTCTTTAACAATCACAGCAAACTAAACAATATACTGAGATACAACACAGAAACTGACCCTGTCACATCTACAATAACAAACTAGATGTTTCTGATACTCTTCAACTCACCGTAACAGTCAGTCATGGGTGACATTTTTGTCATTTTGTAACTAATTCATGGCTGCTTCAGACCAACACACGGACCCACCTTGCTGTGTATGTGTGCGAGTGGAGGAGCCTCCAAGGGCGTGATGCTCCAGGTTCGATAACAGCTTCATATTATTATTTTTTCACTAATACAGCCCTGAATTAGCAGTATTGAAGTCATTAAAGGTAATGCAAACAAGAGAGACTGACTGAAACGTCGGTATGCGTTGAAAAGGCTGATATGTTTATTCACATTCCACATATTTAGAATATGGTGGGGCAAATTAGACTATGGCGGGCAGCCACAGTCTCGTCAATGTATGGGCCGGCAAGTAGTGACAGCTGTGTTATGGTGGTTGCATGGGTGGTTGGGGTCAGGCCAGAGTGGCCAATAGGGTGGCCAGGATTCAGCGTGAGGTGGCCATGGCCACCCCTTGCCACCCCACCCCATTGGACAAATATCCCCCACAATCTTACTTGTTTCCTTAACTGTGAAATCGGGAGATTAATGGGAGAAATTACTGACCGGGAGAATCGAGGGAGATAGGGTTAAAAATCGCGAGTCTCCCGTGTGAATTGGGAGAGTTGGCAACTCTGGGAATCTGAGGTCTGTAGGGAATAAGAAAGAAAGGCTCACAGCCCTGATAAAACCTAAGAGGGAATATCATGAGTGCAGTGTGTTGTGTTTTCACAGAGACGTGGCTTCACTCACACATCCTGGACCACAGCGTGGTGGTTCCCAGCTTCAGCACTGTTTGGGCGGACAGGGATGTGATAAGCAGCAGAAAGAAGAAAGGAGGAGTGTGTGGCAGTGGGGAGTGGTTAATGCACCGGCTGCTGGAGGAGAGGGAGGAGTGGCCGGTGTTCAGACAGCTGGACAGAATCAGGTAATCAGCCAGCTACATAAGCACGCTTGTAACCTGGTTCTGATCTCTTGCAGTAGGCTGGGTCCGGGGGCAGGACTGGAGTGGAGACGGGCAGCAGAGAGAAAGAGGACAGAATCCTATCCTCAGCCGTCAGAGGGATGGCTGTACATTTGTGTTTTGTTTTACCGTCTGTGCCTGCCCCAAATAAACGTACACTTAACCAGCTAGAAACTCATTCCAGAAGAATTTCCCTCTCGGACAACATTCATTTTTAGCATGAATAGTATTCCTCATGAATTTATCATTAACTTTTTTAACCAGGAGAGGGTGTCCATCAGTAAATAGTTTGGAGTCAATTCTTGAATTTGTGCTGCAGGGTCCTCCCCAGACGGGGGAACAACGGTGCTGCGCCACTATACTGATTTTCAATGTTAGCTGCTTTACAGTCGGTGGTTGTGGGCTGCCGCAGTCTTCTCACAAAAAAAGTGTCCCCCCCGCTGACGGTGACGAGCTTCCCTCCGTCCGTCTGTCCCCCCCAGCTGACAATAACAAGTGTCCGTCCGTCCCCCCGGCTGACAGTGCGCCAATATACTAAAACTTTCTGGGGAGAACCCTGGTGCTGTGTGAGAGATGATATTTCATCAATTGTGATGCAGCGGTGGCCTGTGATGTCATCCACTGTTGCCCAGATACAGACGCAGCATCCTAATGCATTTATTGTCATCAACGCATTACATTTCACCAGTATATTGACTGTCCCACCAGAGACTATAACACACTGGATCTTTTGTATGCAAATGCTAAGGATGCATACAATCCCTGACAATAACTGACTGCATCACAGAATAAATCAGGTTCCGTGAACACACCACCATGCCAACCTGGACTGTACGCTGCTTCCCTAACAATAAGACTTGGATCACCAATGACCTGAAAGCCCTTCTTAACAAGAAAAAGTGGGCGTTCAGGTCTGGAGACAGGGAAGAACTGAGGAGAGTGCAGCATGAATTCAGGGATATGCTGAGGGCCTGTAAAGACACCTACAGGAGGAAGCTGGAGGCCAAACTCCAGCAAAACAATGTGAGGGATGTGTGGACTGCACTGAAGCACATCGCTGGGTGTAAGGTGAGTGGCAGACAGTCATCAGGCAGCTTGGAGAGGGCAAACGAGCTGAACAATTTCTTCAATAGGTTCAGCTCACAGGCTTCTGTTGTCTCCCCAACACCTCCAGACCCCCACACACCCTCACTGCCCCATATGCTTCCTCCCCTCCCCCCTCACTCCCCTGATGTGAACTCTCCTGTGCAGCACCTCTCCTCCTTCTCCTCCTCCTCCTCCTCCACTCAAGACACCAGCACCCTTCCCCGCGTGACTGTAACTGCAGGCCAGGTTACGAGACAGCTGGAGAGACTCCGCCAGCAGAAGGCCGCAGACCCTGACAGTATCAGCCCCAAGACAGTGCCAGCCAGCTGTCTCCTGTCCTACAACACCTGTACAACCTGAGCCTTAGTCAGGAGAGAATACCGGTGCTTTGGAAGATGTCCTGCCTGGTTCCTGTGCCAAATAGTCGACACTATCAGATCTCAATGACTACTGACCAGTGGCCCTCACATCTTACGTGATGAAGGTGCTGGAGAGACTGGTCTTGGCCAACCTGAGGCCGCAGGTGAGAGCCCTGCTAGACCCTCTGCAATTTGCTTACCAGCCCCACTTGGGAGTTGATGACGCTGTCATCTACCTGCTGCAACAAGCCCATTTGCACCTGAATGGTAGAGGAGGCACTGTGAGAATCACATTCTTTGATTTCTCCAGTGCTTTTAATGGCATTCAGCCACTGCTACTGGGGAAAAGCTGCAGGTGATGGGTGTAGATGACACAATGATATCCTGGATTACTGACTACCTGACAGGCAGGCCTCAGTTTCTCTGTGTGGGCAGTGTTCTGTCTGATGCAGTGGTTAGTGATACAGGAGCTCCACAGGGGACTGTACTGTCTCCTTTCCTGTTCACCTTATACACCACTGACTTTCAGTACAACACCAGGTCGTGTCACCTGCAGAAGTTTTTTGATGACTCGGCTGTTGTTGGGTGTATAAATGAGGGACAGGACGAGGAGTACAGGGCACTGGTAGACAACGTTGTGGAGTGGACTGGACAGAATCCCCTGCGGCTGAACATCAGCAGGACCAGAGAGATGGTGACAGATTTTAGGAAGAAGAGGAAGACGGCTCCCCAACCACTGGGCATTCTGGGAAAGGATGTGGAGGCGGTGGAGGATTATAAATACCTTGGTGTTAGCATCGACTGGAGATCTAACATCGAAGCTGTCTACAAGAAGGGGATGAGCAGACTTTACTTGCTGAGGAAGCTGAGATCCTTCATCGTGTGCAGCAAGATGTTGGAGATCTTTTATCAGTCTTTGGTGGACAGTGTACTTTTCTTTGCTGTAGTTTGTTGGGGGAGCCGCATCGGAGCCAGTGACACCAACAGACTCAACAAACTCATCAGGAAGGCTGGCTCTGTGATTGAGGGTTAGGTAGGGGAACAGATACAGTCATCAAAGAAGATGAACTGCTTATGCGTGGGCACGGGCTGAATCCTTTGTAAGTTAATTAAGGGGAATATTAACGAACTCCCTAGTTCTGGATCTTTAATCAGACCTATATCATCGGTTAGAAATAAACAAGAAAAAGCAAACTAACTAACTAAATAAAGGAGAAAATCCTCAGGCAGGGGCCCTACTCTATTAACCATCAAGCACCATCAGTTAAGAGACCATAGAATTACAGAATGAATTAAAAAAATAAGAATAATCAAAAAGAAAAAAGAAGAATTAGAAAATAAGAGGGAGAAAAAGAGAGGAGAAGAGAGAAAGAAGAGAAAAAATAAAAAGGAAGAAGAAAAGAAGGGTGAGGGAAAGAAAAGAGAAAGAAAGGAAAGGATGAAAAGAGAAAAAAAGGCGACAAAGAGGAAACCAAGGGAAGGTTAGGGTTGAGGTTAGGGGCTGAGAAAAAGGGAAAAGGGTTAAGAGAATAACATCAATACAGACATTAAGGGAAAATTATACGTCATACAGAGGGAGTAATGGTTAAGTTTAGGGCCCTATGAAGTGAAGGTTATGATAAGGATGAAGAGAAGTTAGGCCTAAACAAGAACAGGACATGGTTATGATTAGGGTCCCTACAGAGAAAGTTATGGTTATGGTTAGGATAAGATAAGACAAGGTAGAAAGATCACAAAGAGAAAATACAGTCAGAGAGAGACACAATGCCAGGGAAGGTAGGAAAGTGAAGTAGAAAGATCAAACAAAAATAAGACACGAAATTCATAAACAAATCATAACAACCAGAAAATCCAAACCAAATAAATATTTAATATAAAGCAAGATATGTACAATAACTTAAATGCATTTCTTTCTATTTCACAGGAACCGGGCTTCCCTGGAGCTGCTCCCTGCCATCCGTAGACTCCTAAGACCACAATGAAACCCTGCAGTCATCCCGGGGAGAGAAACAATCTCCAGAAGAGAAATAAATCATGAAAAATGAGAAACAATAAAGAATCATACGTGCTATAATCCAAATTATCACCACAAACAAGGTTAAGTGCTAAATCAATGAAATACTTCATGAAAGTGCTCAAAATATAGACTTCCAAACACACACAAAACACCACAGACAAATAAGTGCTCAAACAATAAGTGCTCAGATAATCGGGGGGGAAAACACAGCAAAAATAATAAAGAATAATATATACAAAAGTCAAAAAAGAAGAAAAAGTGATAACAAATCATAAATAAATATACAACAACTCTTCAGGAGAGGTTCCCGCCCCAAGATGAATGCACGTGTCTGTTAAATGCTCTGTAACCCGGAAAATAATAATAAAGATGAAAGAAAAGAAAAATTCTGCAATCCTATGGACAGCTATTGCTGTCTAAGGCTACGTACTTTAGACGGTGAATACCGTACGTGATAAAATGTCTATATAGCGCTGTGGTTGTGTTGGAGTTGGAGTTGGTGCAGATGTGCTGACATGCGCATCTTGAGTGTTCTGCCCGTCTCTCCAACATATAATTTTTCACAGTGTTGACACTGTATAACATATATGACATTTTTATTTTGCGGGGTAATTTGCTGCGCAACAGGAAGGCCTCTGCCTGAGGGTTTATTAAAAATGAACGAGACTTGAGACAGCCAAAAGGGGTCGCTAATAGATCATTTTGGATTAAAAGCCGTATGGATTAGGGCATCTATTAAATTTTTATTCCGTCTGTATGCTGTAATCGTCTTAAAATCTCGAAGAGGAGTACATTCTTGCTGAGCCCGAGCAAAGTTATTCTTCATGCTAGAGGTAAATTTATAAAGGTGGTGTGAAAACGTTAAAACCATGGGGATAAGTGGGGGGCCCTGACCCTCCCTCTTATACTCATTCTGGTCGTTAAAGATCTTAGCCACCTCCGCTTTTATCTCACGCAAAAAGCGCCGTGAATAACCCCTCGTTGCTAGGGCTTGAAACAGCGTAAGAGTCGCTTCTTCTACGTCGTCGGGGTAAGTACATATACGGTGAAATCTGATCAACTGTGATTTAATTAATCCCCTAAACGTATGCTGGGGGTGATAGCTCTTCCTATGTAAAAGTGCATGCCTATCAGTCGGTTTAAAATACACTTTTGTGGCCAAGTTTTTTGTCAGACCATCAAAGGAAGGCATAAAAAAGACGACCGTATCTAAAAACTCAACCCTCTCTTTTTGTAGATTATATTTAAGTTTAATACTGGGATGATGTTCATTCAAGACAGAAAAAAATTCCAAAAAAGATGTCTCCGTTCCCACCCATAGGCCAATATATCATCCAAATATCGCAAATACAGTAACGGTAATGTCGTACACTTCTGAAAGGCCGAACGCTCCCAATCCGCCATATAAATATCCGCATACGAGATAAAGGATTAATGTAATAATCTATGAACTCCGCTATTCTGTACGATTCTGAGCCACAGTCACTTACTATGGGCCTGCCAGCTGGAATTTTGGATGGTACAGTCCATGATTCAGGTGATTTGTGAATCTTAGGCAGTAAATAGAATAAGCTAGGGCGAGGATTTTCAGGACCATATAAATAGATTAATTGTTTGTGAGATATGAATTTTTGATCATATAATTTCTGAACCAGACTGTGTATAAGCCTCTGTGTGGCCTGTTGCATAGAATTTGACAGTTCAATATAATATTTGGTGTCCTGTAACTGTCTGTTAGCTTCAAGCAGATAACTAATTCTATCCTGTAGGACGATCTGTCCCCCCTTGTCAGCCGGCTTGATGATGATGTTATCCAATTTTCTTAAAGACGACAGAGCTATACGTTGCTCCCTAGTGATGTTATGCCTCAAGGGCGCTGTAGGGGCTCTGAACGAATTAAAAGATGCAATGTCATTTCTGATCAAAGCCTGGAAAGTGGGGGAAATCAGAGATTCATTAAGTCGATGGATTTTTAAAGGGGACCACAGTCCGGTTCTGGTTGAAATTAAAATGATCTAAAATCTTCAATCTCCTATGATAATCATACAGGTCTTTGCGAAGCAATGTTTTATCAAAAACAGTCGGCGTAGGGATAAAATTAAGGCCTCTCTCCAATAGTGCTAGTTCAGCAGAGCTAAGTGCAAAGAAAGAACAGAGTACCATCACATTACTAGAGGGGGGATGGGAAAGATTCCTGTCCCCGCTCAAGTTTAATTGATCCAGCCAATGTTCGAGAATTGATTTAGCAATTTTCGCCGTCCAATGAACTGGGTCTCTGGGCTCTGTTCTAAATCTGAGTTTAGATAGCTTGTTCAAGAAAGTGTATCGACGCGTGATGGTTTGATTAAGAATCTCCACCAGATGTTGCTGGGCTTCATCTAACTTATCTGAATAGTTAATTACAGGCACCCTGATGATGGCATTAGGAAAGGCTCTCTTCGCTGCTGTGATCAGGTGAGTCAGCTGTTTATCAGTAGTACTAGGTTGGTAACATTTAAGGCAATTATTTAAGCCTACTGAAAGTACTACCTCCCTGACTTCTGGATCAGTGGGAACCTTCAGAAGAATCTGACAGATGTGATAACAAGTAGCACCCAGGAAACTATCCACCTGTATCTCCTCATTTTGAAAAGGAGGGATACGGGAGAGATTAGAGTCCCCCACAATAAGGACAGGTTTAAATAGTCACGCTACTAGATGTTAAAAGAGATGCTGTTTCCTTCTCTTCCAGAGCCTGCCTACTAGTTGATGTTCTAGGAAATCGTTGGGGCTTAGGAGAAGGAGGGCAGACCTCAACAGTCGCAACCACAGTACGAGCAGGCTTCGGATCAGGAGCGTTCGAACCCTCTTTATCAGTTAAAGGAGCTGTATTAACCTGTTCCAATCTGTCAGTTTGAAAAATCAAAGGCATGTCCTGTACCGGGCGGGGCAAAGGTGGAAAATCCCCATCCTGGACCAGGAAAGCGTCATCAGGGGCCGAATTAACCACTGGGGGAGACATGGTCATTGCACGTAAGGTATCAATGGATGAAGTAGTCAACCTGCGGCCATATCTAGAACGGGCCCATTTCAGAGCCCTATTGTAAGCCTCGAGCTGAAACGATGGTAAGTTTAACAGATGGGAGGAAATGACAGCATCATAATGATCTCTCAAGATGACAAAATTCTGGTGAATCCAGGTCTCTGTGTTCAGTTTATCCTTCTCAGAGGTAGTTGGATTAGGAGAGGCTGGTTTAATGAAAGAAGTCATTTTTGTGAGGGTTAGGGTTAGGGGGGTTAGGGTTAGACAAACAAGCGGAGGCCAGGCGAGCTACTGTGCACACACAACATAGGAGATCACATCGAGATAGTCAGCAGAACAGATAGTATTGTCACTCATGACGAAGCTGACATCTCCCTCATCTAACACGTTTGATGCAGCCAGGTGCAGGTGTGGTGCTTAAACTGTACATATGACACTGATGTGGTTGTGCTCATGGAGCTGGAAGGTGGACATTACATCCTGGCCATGCATGTTCTCTCTGGGTTTGACACCACCTCCTATCCCGTTGGTAAAGGGAAGGTGTCCACACAAGGCCATGACAGTAGTACCTGGTGAGAGGAGGGAGTTACTGACTTGCAAATCAGAGAGGCAGTGAGGTTTTTTTTTTCCTGGCTCTGTACAACCACAGGAAGTCTGCATCTCTAAATGTCGCCAGATACGACATATACTGAAAGTGCAACCCCTCCCCCAGCGCTGAAGACACTGCCTCCTACAGAGTGCAACTTGAGCAGTACATATGATGTCCCTTTGTTTGTGCATGAAAAAGGTGTGAAAATGTGTGTGTGTGTGTGTGTGTGTGTGTCAGACCTCCTCTTGACACCCCATCTCTTGTGAACTGCATGTCTTATGGGTGTGATTCAGGTGCTGCGGCTAATTAGTATTTCTTAGGTACTTGTCACCCTTGTGTCAGACAGGAAAACCTTTCATTCTGGTTGTGTGTGATCTCAGGCCCCCCATGGTATCCCTGTTCACTGTGAATTGTTCTTGGAGGGGGTGTTTGTGTGGTTGTATGAGTGTGCTCGTGTGAGTGGGTTTTTCAGGGGTGATTCTTGGTTGTTTGTCACATCCTTTCCAAAAAAAAGGGGGGGGGGGGGGGACTTCAGACAACGTCTGTGTGGTTCAAAGACAGATAGTTGATAGAAAGCCCCAAAAGGTAGATCGTTCACACTGTCCACGCTGGCCTTTGTCAGGAGTCGATGAGTCTCAATGTGTTGTGCATATGTATCAGGCCACACCAAGAGTATCCTATTTTCATGGTGAAGAGCTTTACCAGGCTACGTGACCCACTAAGCATGCATGATTTCATATCTTTGTAGACACACTCTGTTGAGCGTGGGTGTCTGTGTGTCTGTGTGTGCCAACATGTGTATCCAAGTAGTAATCAAGCCCATTAGCACATATATACCACTGTGGATATAGGCACACACGTGAGAATGGAAGAAAGTGGCAGTAAAAGAAACAAGCGGGCACCGTCGTTTACCGCAGAGGAGATGGGCGTCTTAGTGGATGAGGTCTGGCATCACCGTGATGTTTTATTCGGGGGAACAAGGGGCAAAAAGAACATCACAGTGAAGAACCGTGTTTGGCAGGCTATAGCCGAAAAGATGTCCCCCTCCAGCCCATGTGGCCTGCATGACTGGGGTGCTGTGAGGAAGAAGTGGCAGGAGTTCCAGAGCCAAACAAAAAAGAAGAGAGAGAATCCATGGGCACAGGTGGTGGAGCACCTTGTGGGACGACCCTCACTCCCGACGAGCAGAAAGTCCTCTCCATCATCGGGAAGACGGCCTATGAGGGCATTAGTGGGGATGTAGAGGAGCCATCTGGGAGCAGAGCAGGGACGTGCACGCCCCCAGGAGAGGATGACCCCCCACAACCGTGTCCTGTCCCAGCACGCCAACCAGCAGGGCCTGGTGTCCGCATGCTGGGAGGCTTAACAGGGTGGCCCACAGTAACAACCTGCACTTGCAGCGAGACGCTGGTGCGCCTGGAGAGGGAGAAGCTGGTGGTGCTGCGGGGGATAGAGGGCCAACTCGAACAACAAACTGCCCTGCAGGAAGAGATGGTCCCGATAAAGCAGCTGCACCAGAGACAGCTGGCGCTTGCCGAGGTGCAGTTCAACCGTCCCTCCATCTCGGCTCCAATCATCCCTCCCCAGGATTCAGGTACAGGGCATTTCTATATTTTATCTGCATTACACAATGTGTCCCATTCAGTTTCACTTATCAATCTCCCTTCATTGCAGGTGATGCAGACGCCCAGTAAAGACAGCATGAAGCCCCCCCCCATATGGTTGCAATAAACTACTTTGGTTTCCTTTTCAACCATGTATTGTGTGGATCATTTTGCATTGAAATGAGGGTGTCAAACCTAGCAATGAAAAGTCCCAGGCAATTTGTAATTTATCTAAGCGTAGGTTCATGACTTGTGCGTAATGTGCACCCTGACGCACATGCTTCTCACTACTTTCAGCACAGCATGTTTTGCTGCTAATTTCCCACTTGTTACCTGGTCACCTCAGAAACGTGGACACTATACTCCCACATACTATATGCAACAATACTTAACATTGCAGTGCCAGACTTTCCGGTAAAGCACCCAGACACTGCAGCAATAAATTATAGTGTGCAGGACGTTACATGTAGCCTACATCTGCTGGTTCTATTTATTTATTTCAGCCTTCAGGCCTGACAGTTGATATGGGTGGTGTGGTGGTTGTGGGTTTTTGGTTTAGTGATCAGTGACTGGTGGTGAAGGGGTAGGGGCGGGGGATCCCAGCCACTGCATGGAACCCGTGGTGGGCATCTTTATGTGGGTCCGGGCATGGGGCAGGAGAATCGGTGTCACAGCTGCCACACTCCGTGACACCGATGCCTTGCTGAGGCTGGTGCCATCCCCCACTACCTCCAGGAAGCTCCCCACTGCGTAAAAACTCAGCGCAGCCAGGAGCTGCACCTCCGGACTGAGGGCAAAATTGCAGCGGGTTGCTCTCTGGATGTGTGGAGACACCAGAGTGATCAGCTGTTGGATCTCCGCACGGGGCAGCCAGTACTTTGCCTGGACAGCGCGGTCTGACAGCACGTCCAGTGGGGAGAAGTGCTGACTCGCATATGCATTTATGTAAACCGTCTGGCTTCGCGCACGGCGATGGTGTTGGTTCACAGCGAGACTATGCTGTATTGCAGCCATGGTTTCTCACAGACACGGACTTTGGCAACACCTTTATACAGAGTAGCAGGTGGAGCCTCTCTGGATGAGGTTCAGCTGATTTCAATTACATCTATTTCCTTGATACCTGTGAAATGCCACAGGGTTGTTCATGTTTTTTTATGTGCAGTACTATAAACTCATATATACAGATGTGTGTGGAAAACTTGAACGTGTAAATCAGTAAAACGTTTTTTTTTTCTTCTCTACTATTAGCCTATGTTTCTTGCGCCAGTGGTCCGCAGCTATGAGAGAATTTCAACATTGATCATTGTTTTATTTTTTTGAAAAGTGGAGGATATAAATTTCCCTGACGTGGCTCGATCACTGAGCATTTGGTCGCTAAGAAGGCTGTTAAGAGTGGGTCAGCTCAATCTTACATTTCCTTCTTAGTGAAAGATCTTCTTAAGTTAAGAGCGACTCTGGGAAACACATCCTTCTTTCACACCGTTCTTGAGAGCACTCCTAAGAAGATCTTAGCACTTAAGAGGTTCTTAACGAATCTGGGAAATGCGGCTGTTATCGTTTGATATTTTGTTGTTCCTCTGTAATGGTCGATATAGGAAACACATCCCTACTGATTTAAGTTAAAGTAAGGAGTTGTGTTAGGTATGTATAATTATCCCCATTTTCAGTCTTGTCTCATTTACTTAACAGTGTGGATGTCTATCATTAAAGATCTTCATTAGATTAACCAGCCATAGATGAATCGGGGGGGATTGTTTTGGACATGTAGCCAGGTAGCCCATCCGTTGGCTATTTCAGGAGTTCTGTGATTTTATGTATGGTAAGTAGTTTTAATAATTGTTTTTAATCAGTAAATGATATATTTACAAGGTAGTTAAATGATTTTGTCATGATGTTTTTACCCAGTGTTTCTCTGGCTTAATATGGTCACCATTTCTGCCATGCTAGATGCAACCCTACGTGAGCATTTAAGGCTTATGAAGCGTGCATTAAGAGATCCCAGTGGTGTTTGGTATCTAAGTAAAGCACATTTTACGTATAAATACGGATGTTTTAATTGATTAATTCTGTTTTCATATGAATTACCAGGGCAGAGTTGTTAAGTTAAAGAATGTAGTTTAACATTTATGTAAAATTAACTTGTCTAATGACCCGCCCTTTTGTTAACACCTGGGGGTCAACAAGGGTCCTGCTTAGGAGGGGTGTGGTTATCTGAGTCTTTATATAACTAGCTGTGAAGAAAAGCTAGCTTTTTCTCCTGCTCTACTGGTGTCTCGCTGTGCGGCTTTAAGGCTAGTAGGTTTATACTGGCTTTGTCTTAAAGTTTTTTGTTTCACTCGCTGTTTCTACCTGTTTCTATATTTCAGTTCTTTTGGAAAAGAACATTTTCAACTAAAACACCAATGGAATCTCCGAATGGTGAGTTCTTAATCTGTCATTATTCTATTCCTAATACGACTGTTGTAATGGTTGAGTTAATCATAGGATAATATTTGCATACTGTTTTAAAGGTTTTGTTTGTTAGGTCACTCGGTGGTTGCTGTGTTGGCTGATGGTGAAAACTCAACTGCTAACGACCAAGGTATGTGTTTATCACAGGTTTCTTTTCTTTTCTTTATTTATTTCTTATTAATTAATTAATTAATTATTTTTTTCAAATTTTACAATTGGGAATATGTATTATTGTATTAAAACTCATTTTCTTACTTTTTCTGAAGCTCTGACGTTTGGAGGTGGCGGATCATCTCTAAGTCACGAGTGATCGGCAGCTGCTTGAGGGTTACTCAAATGGTGTCTTTTCACTTTTGTTATCATTTATTCAATCTAACATGTGTTTTAAAATACTTTCTTTATCCTCTTTTGTATAGTTTTCCAGGGAGAAACACAACCTCCTGGTGAAATCCTCAGGGCAGCACAAAAAAAACTTCATGATCGGATAGCTTTTTGGAAACAGAGAACTAATGTGGAGGACCAAGAAGACATTGACAGTGAGGCATTATTCTGGTTTATACTTCTTTCGAGTTTCTTTCTTTTTTGTCTTTTCTTTTTTTCCCGTCTCTAACTTATCATTGCAGGTTGGTGAACAGCACATTACATCCACCAGGTGCACCTTCAAGAGAAGAGACCGGGACAGGGATCAATCTTGTGGCTCTGCATAGAGAAGTGGATGAGGCAGTGCAGATGCTTGTGCAACTTGTTGCAACACAGTGTGATGAGGTCCATCCAGCCCCTGGATTTGTGATCGCATCTTCTCAAACAGGTGTTGTAGAAAATGCTGTGTCTGACAATGCTATTGCCAATGTAACCCCTCGGTCCAGTACACCTTCTGATCATATGTCAACAGATTTATTGCCAGTTCTGTCTGTTCAAATAGAGTCAGAGTCAGGACACAACCAGCGGTATACAGCTGTCAACATCAGTGGGTCCTAACAGTGGTGTGATTGGTGTGTCCAACACACCTCTGGTTTGTTTACAGTTGATTCTCTAGCTTTATCAGGTGTGTTTGATGACCATCGAAATACTAATCAGGATGCCTTGTCAGAGCATGTTACTTCCCTAGAGGGTTTTGATCTGCCCGAATTAAGTAGCCGTTATGGACTAGAGCTAGACATCAGCAGTCTTGGTCTAGCTGTACAACTTGGCGCAGAGACACAGACACTACTTAATCTCCCACCCTCTGTGGATAACAGAGTTGACCGGTTGGCTATAGTGGTAAATAGTGAATTTACAGAATTAAAACAGCGATACATAGCTTTGGAAAAATCTGCGAGTGAAAATAGAATCTTGTTAAAAAAAAAAAATGAAAAGTTAATTGAAATCGTACTACAACTAGGTAGTTCTACAGTGCAGTATAAAGAAGACCTTGCAGCTGTGAGGCAACTGTTGGGGGAGCAGGCGGCTTATAACACCTCCATTTCAATTTTGCTTGAAACACTGGTGCAGAGGCTTCTGAATTAGATTTTTGCTGTGTCTCTTCTTATCAGATATTATTAATCAACATGCCTTCTCTTAAAAAAAAAATTCAAACTTGTAGATGGCGTATGGACTGTTTTAGACACCGGAAATGCACAGAACTTGACCCCTTTGTGTTTACTATGTTGGCATCCAGTTGTATGGGCGTGTTTAAAACATTGTTCCTGAAGAAAGACACACGCTCTCACGTATGACGGTGCATACATCGGTCAGTACAAGGTATTTTCAGATGTGTCTATACAATGGTTTGAATATCTGAGTCACACTCGATCACGATAAAACATGCCATCAACCAAGGGGAACATCAGACAGGTCTGTACTTTGTGGATGGGTATCAACCTGATACAAAAAAGTGTTATGAATTTGCAGGCTATTTTTACCATAGGTGTGTCAGGTGCATCAGGTGCTATGCTCAAGCTAGTTTAAATCCTTTGACCAGAGAGACTTACGGCATACTCTATGGGCAATTCATGTCGAAATTAAACGATTTGAAAGTTAGATACGGTCATGAAGTTGAGGTAATGTAGTGTGAGTGGCTCCAACGTAAAAAGAATGACTCTAGCGTCCAAATGTTTTTACAGAGTTACAGGAAACCAGAATGTTTGGACCCTCGAGAGGCTTTGTTTGGAGGCTGTACAAATATGTTGAAGTTGTATCACCAGGTGGCAGATGGTGAGAAGGTGAGATATTATGACTTCACCAGTTTGTATCCTGCTGTGAACTCACAAAATCAGTATCTGATTGGACACCCACAGATAATCTATAGGGATTTTCCCTTGATAAGTATTTCAGCTTTGTGAAGTGCGATGTGCTTGCTCCGAGAGGGTTATTCCATCCTGTCCTGCCCTATAGGTGTCACAAAAAACTCATGTTCCCATTATGTTGAATATGTGCCGAGGAGCTGAACCAGACCAGCGAGTGCACACATAGCGACAAAGACAAGCAGCTGTCAGGTGTGTGGGTCTCGTTTGAGCTTCAAAAGGCAGTTGAAAAAGGCTACAAGGTCATGAACACTGATGAGGTATGGCATTTCCCAAACAAAACAGACACCTTGTTCAAGGACTATGTCAAGACCTTTCTCAAATGTAAGCAGGAGGCGTCCGGCTATCCAGGACATGTCAAAACGCCAGAGGAAAAAGAGAAATACAATGAGTATTTCAAAAAAGAGGGCATCCAGCTAGACCCAGACAAAATCTGCATCAACAAGGTGGTGAGAAGTTGCAACAAACTTCTTCTGAATTCGCTGTGGGGTAGATTTAGCATGCAGAATAATCTACCATCATGTGAGTTGATAACAGAATCACAGAGATTCACCCAGCTTATGTTTGGCAATCAATATCATGTTTGACAGTTTTGTTTCATATCAGACGATGTGGCTATGGTGCAGTGGTGTCATGCTGACATTAAAGCAGCCAGAACGAAAGACGTAAATATCTTCATTGGTGCCTTTACCGCTGCCCATGCCCGTCTCATGCTTTATGATGTGTTGGATAAGTTAGATCAGCAGGTGTTGTATTGTGATATGGACAGTGTTGTTTTTACATTGCAGCCGGGGGAGTGAATACCCCCCTTAGGTGAATGCCTGGGTGATTTGACCGATGAGCTGAATGATGGCAATGTGTGTAACCTCCCAGAAGAAGATTATATCACAGAATTTGTGTCAGGGGGTCCGAAATATTATGCCTATCACACAGCTCGCAGCAAAACAATGGTTGAATGCAAGGGCATGACACTAAACTAAAAAAAAACCAAACAAACAAAAAAAAAAAAAAACAGCGGTGGTCACCCACAAGTCTCTTCTGGGTCTGGTTCAGGCTTTTGTCGCCAATCAGAATACAGATGCACACGTGATGACTGTTTCTGAAACCATCAAAAGAGACAAAAAGCACTTCCACCTCAAGAATGACACAGTCACGAAAAAGGTTGAGGTTGTTTACAACAAGTGTAGGGTGTTGAGTGATTATACCACCCTGCCTTATGGCTATTAGACTAGATCAAGAATTTGATGCAAGGCTGCAACATCCATTTAGTCTGGTGATGAGTGGGCCTTCAAATTGTGGGAAGACTTTTTTTTGTCAAAAACATTGTTGAAAAAGCGTTGACAATCATATCACACAATATTGACAATATTGTGTACATATACTCCTGTTGGCAACTGTTACGTGTGGCCAGGTTAGTGCCCTATGTGTGTGTGTGTGTCCTGTCTCCGCCCTGCTCTGCCTTCCTGAGCTCAGGTGTGGGCAATCACCTGAGCAGGTAAAAGGAGGCAGTATCAGGGCGTCTCTCTCTCTCTCTCATTTCAGGTGTGTTGCAGGAGGAGGGAGGCTGCGCTGGCCTCACAGTCTTTTGCTGTTTTCTACTTTGTTGTTGATTTGAGTTTGGGTTCAGTTCCCTGGCCTGTTAGAGTGCCAGGGCTTTGTTGTTTTAATTTGGGTTTGAGTTCCTGGTAGTCCTGTTTTCGTATCTTTTGTTTTCTTTCTCTAAATAGGTTTAGTTGTTTAGGCAGCTTTAGTTGGGAGGATTCCCCAGATGCGACGGTCATGGCTGGTCTGGGGTCTCCTCTCTCTTTTTTTTAGTTTGGCCAGGAACTCTTGCCCTTTTTCTTTTGTTAAATAAAAAACCTTTAAACTTGACTGTGTTGAGTCGGCGTCCTTTATATGTTACTGGCCTCTTTGTTCGAGTCTTTGGTTGTGTTTAGTTTGGGGCCGTAACAGCAACCTTTATATAATCAGCTGCTACAGATTAGAGACATTCATTTTTTGAACAGTCTACCTGAATCTCTGTGTGATGTGTTGTTACCCCAAGTTACCTATCTAGTTCAAAACTTGTTTATTCAAGGCAAAGCGAGCCGGACTATTAGTTTGAACACCAATTACCTTGTCTTTGTCAGATTGGGGTAAAAATGGAAGACTATGGAAGGGGAGGTGGACCCAAACGCAGTTACACAGGACACAAGATAAGGGGAACAAAAGGCTGAATGCAAAAAAAAAACAAACCCAAAAACAGACAAAATGGGACAAAAGGCAAAGTAGCAAAACAAAACCAGCAAGACAAAGTAGCAACAAAAGAAAACAGCAAGATAAAGTATAAATCAACAATCAAAGTGCAACGCAAACATGGAAAACTCAAAACCAAAACATACCAAACAGGGGACAGGAGCTTGAACAGGAGCATGAACAGGCAAAGCCAAACCAAGACAAACAATGACCGGACAGGGAGTAAATACACAGACACTAATGACATGACGAGGAACAGGTGAGGAGAGAGGAGGGAGGATGCCAGGTGAGGTAACGAGGGGGAGGAGCACATGAGAAAACATGACGGTAACAAAACAACAGACAGAGGGAGCCAGAGGGGAGAACATAGGAGAAACTTAAAGGACACACGAGGGCATGGAAAATCAAAACATAAGACACAAGACATGGAAAAACAAAACATAGGACACAACAAGACATGATATAAGGACATGAATCAAATACAAAAACCAAAAACCAGATACAAGAATAAACACAAACAGGAATCATGAAGTCTTGTTCAAAAATCCTAGAGATAAATACCAGATCACGTTAATAGGCAGACAAATGTTTCCCGGTAACTCCAAATTCTTTTTAAAGGCTTTTAATGACGCCACCAGTACCACTTCAACACCGAGTGTACAAAGGGTCATAGTAGGGGATGCCAGCCCAGACTTTATCAATGCTCTGTCTGAAATAGCTCTCAATGTGCTAAGTGGCAACATCCCTTTGACTGATAAACAATACAAACAAAACAAAAAAGTCACACTTTTTAAAAAAAAGGGTATCAATCAGTCTGGAGGTTTTTTATTGCCTCTACTAGGAGCAGTCATACCGTTCATAACTGCTCTTTTTAACAGAAGTTGATATGGAATATACGGAGAAAATGTTCCTGGTACCACAGCATCAGTTGGATGCCTTAAAACAGCCACAACAGTACAAGCAGAACAACAGGTCCATAAGACAAACGGCGCAAAAAAGAATTGGATAAAGCAATGATTGATGTCCTAAACCTGCCAGACACCAATGTTTATGAAAAAGCCAAAAAATATGCGGTTATTCTACAGAGATACTTGGTGTTGACAAAGCAGAATGATCTTGAAAAAAACATTTTGACTCTATCAATACCAAACACTTCAGACCTAGTGCCGCATTTTGACGAGGATGATAAAAAAAAGATTTAATTGCAGAAGAGGTATTAAAACACCTACCTAAAAGAAGTAGGAGAAATGCTGAACATATTTTGGAAGCTGTAGCCCGTGCAAAAAACGTGATCTCGTGGACAGACCAGGGTGAGATTGTAGTCAACAGCCGCCCTGTCCAAGGTTTGCATTTATATGATCTGGTAAAAAGTGTCACTGCAGCGCATAATGTTTCAGACGTTTCAATACCTATAGGTTGGAACGTCTTTTTAAAAACTATGGCATGTCTAAATATTCCTTTATCTGCTATGCCTAACACTATGGTGCATAGGGCTATTACTGAGTATAAAGCAATCGATGACACATTTGATGATGAGAGCCTTATGAGCCGTAGCTCTACTCAAAAGAGAAAAAGACTAGGAAGCCAACACAGATCCAGCACACCTCTTAGGACACCTGAGTTTGAGTCAGACAGCTGGAATACCTCCTGGTTAAATTTCAAATTTTTATTTTTTTTTTCCTATAATTATTTTTTCTGATCTACATTTTTGTCATATTATGTATGCTGTAATTTGTATCATGAATTCTATTTTGTTTTTCCTATATATATATTTTTTGGGTTATTTTTATGGACAGTGTAATTTGTATTATGAAATCCTTGTTTGGCGCACAAATGTTTCAATGACTAGACACTTGTAATTTCTAGATCTTTTCTTCCGTTTCTTTTTTCTTGCTACCAGGTGTATACTGTTGTGTGTGTGATTTCTTTTTTATTTTCCTTATTTTTTGTACTATCGAATGTTTTATGTTAATAAGTGCCTGTTTGTTTTCTTCTTTTTTATTTATTCATTTTTTAATTTTATTTTTCTTTAGTTTCAGTTTTATACAATGATGATTTTGCAGTATGAATAAAGAATGACAACCATTTAAGATGAAATTGAGTTCTATATTTATTTGATGTGACATGTTTTACATTCCATTTATCATTGAAATACACATTTGTTTTCCATACTGCACACATGTAAAATTATAACCATGACACGTGTCGGGACGTATCTTGTTAACAAACTGACATACCATTGCATCATTACATACAAGATTGGGTCCATACATGTTTAACAACTGTGTATACGACATCCCTTTTTGCACATGACACAGAAAAAAGACACGATGTGGACCACATGTTACAGCTAAGTTATTCTGAACCTGTTTTCTAGAATAAGATATGATTGCACAAGTTTTCACCAGAAACCTGTTTATCTCCTTAGGAAATTGTCAGGCAGGTTACCAAAACTGTCAAAGAAATACCCCTCTCTATCTTTTGTGATCTAAATTGCCAACCAGTGTTCACCAGGCATGTTAGAAGGGTGGGTGTTTACAATCAACATAGCAGGGTATTTATAAACACCATGCTTAGGGAGTTGATCACAGGCTAAAACCCCCAAGAACTCTGTGCCATTAATATTTCTTTTCCTAACAAGACTAGTTAATTCAATTGTATTAGTCTGAGGAAGAAAATGAAGACACAGCAGATGATGATGTTGATGCTGAAGACATGGTTATATAGTGCAGAGAAGCAGAGGTGCAAGGCACTCTTGCTTGATGAAAGTTTCATAGTTGTAACACGTTGTGTAACTAGTGCACATAGAGTTTTCTGCTTTGATTTTTTTTGGCTATACTTGTGTTTTAAAACCTGTTCCAGGACTCTTGTGTTCTACCTCTAACATGTATTATACCCCTTTCTCTATATTATTTAGCCATAGTATTCTAGATATGGTACTTGCCTTTGTTATCTCCAATGTCAACTCAGAGTGTAACGTTATGTGAATTAAAAGGTACATATTCTGCATCAATTGGATAATTGTGTTCATAAATATCCTACAATTTATTTTTATAGATTCAGCTAAGACTTCTAAATTGACTCAAAATTTATTAAAATCGGCCCAGTGGGAGTTGAAATATGGCCACTTTTGGTTTAAACTGCCATTTCCAATTTTGAAAATGTCAGAAATGAATTCAGCATCCTCAGTAACCCCCAAAACCACGCCAATACCACGCCAATATAGTCCAAATCGGCCAAGCAGTTGCCATATAGGTGATTAATGCTAATAATGCTAATTATGCAAATTGCCAAACATATGCAAGTTTCTTAATGCTGGGGACCCATACTGTACATTTCTAACATAAAATTTGGTGTACTCAACATTTCTAGGTTCACAATGGAGCTCTATGGGCTGGCAAATAGACTAATATGTCTAAATTCTATTGAGGTTCTGAGCCTGTTGATTGCCACCTAGTTGTGAAATCTCCACAGATCCATTGATTTTGGTTGGATTCTTACATTTTTTTCTGTGGAATGAGTATACTATTTGGTGAAAAGAATGGCATATTGACTGATGTCATAACATACACTAAAATGGCCATAGTTTTATGATATTTCCGGCAGAGCAGACCCTCCAATTACTGGTTCTTAGGGTCGAGGTTAACAGAAAAAACACAAATAAAGTATGGCAGACCATGTCAGGTTCAACCCATTTTATTGAGCTTTTGAGACTTTGGCTGCCTGACTAATAGCACTCTATCCAGAGCCGGCCCTGGGCATAGGCAGTATAGGCAAATGCTAGGGGCGCTGCCATCCATGGGGGCCGCCAAAAATGGGGGGAGAAAATAATAAAAATAATTTTAAAAATAAAAAATAGATATATTTTACCAGCACCATTACTACAAGTAATTCTAAATATTATAAGATCACAGCAACATAGCATCATAGCAAAGACTATTAAATAATGGAGAGGCCTTTCTTCTGAGTTCTGGCTCATTGCACTGTACCTGTCCTCTGTGAGGGGGGCGGGTCGAGAGGCCAGCTGCCTGAATCTGACTGAACCAAGACCTCAAGACCAGGAGAGAGATTTACTGATCCTGTAGTGGAATTACAAGATCCAAAAGACTGAAACCATCCAGCGCCCAGTGAAGGAAAAGAAGGAAAGAAGAGGAAGTCGTGAAGAAGATACAGGTACAGTCACGTCAATGTGATGAAGTGAATGAAATGAATAGTTTAATGATCGTAGTTACTGTTGTTGGAGACGAGTGTTAGCTTGCTAGCTTACTTCGGACAATAGCAGCATTGTTTAATAATCAATAAATAACGAAGTTGATGTGTGTTAATGATACTCCACCTTAAATTCATCAGGAACATTTGGAAAGTTAATGTTAGGCCTGTTCAGGTGTTATTTTACAGGTGTCTTTCCTGCTTGTATGTCAGTTAAAATGATATTGGTTTTCCATCCCCTTTGTAATAGGGTCATTGTAAGCCTTTGGTTTACTGTGTCACAGTTTATGTTTGTTAAAGTTTACATCAATGTTAAGGTGCAGTTACAGTGTATTAGTGTTACACACACACACACACACACACACACACACACACACACACACACACACATTTGCACTCTGGTTAGACTGAATTGCATTGCAATGACAATAAAGAATCTAATTACTTTTTCATTATTAGTCTATATTAGTCTTACATACAACACACATCAAGCATCTGTTTTTTTTTTATTTTTATTTTTATTAAAATGTAACATGCAGTGGTCACATATACTTCTCCTCTCTCTTCAGATGCACTTTAACATCAGCCCAGTGACACAGCATCAGGTGCTCCTGTCCCTCTACCTCAGCACAGTAGATTGACACAGCATCAGGACTTAAGGCTGCACCATTAGACCTGCTGACTGGACATCTCTTCTAACTGACTACCTACTGACTACCAGAGCTAGTTCACAGAGGACCAGTTCAAACAAAAAAGCAGTTACACATTTCCCCAAAACAAAGATGGGAGAGTGTCAACATGACTTTCATAACAGAGTATTAGTCAATGCTGAAAAAATCAAAAGAAGCTGGCTGATGTACTCAAGAAGAAATGATAGCTTGCACTGCTTCTGCTGATAAATGTTTTCTTCAAAATAATCCAGACTTAATAAGGAAGGACTAAAGGACTGGACGATTCGGCTTGATTACTGCAAGTCTCTGTATGTGTGATGACTGATTCAGACCCACATACAGAGAGTTGCAGTAATCTCTTTATAGACTATAGCTGGCGCAAAATGCTGCTGCTCGCCTTTTGACCAAGACCAAAAACATGAACACGTCACTCCAGTTTCAGCGTCTGCTGGGTTTCTGTCTGCTTCAGAACTGATTTTATTGTTTGTCTTTAAGGTTTTAAATGGCTTGGCACTGTCATATTTATGTGAGCTTGTCGACATTTTCTCTCCAGCTAAAGCTCTGAGGTCGTCCTCTTAGAACGTTCTCAACGTTCCAAGAGCCAAACTGAAAAGTAGAGGTGACCAAGCATTTTCAGCAGCTGCTCCTAATTATGGAGCACTTTGCCTCTGCAAATAAAAACTGCTTGGACCGCTGAAACTTTCAAGACATTGCTAAAAACCTACCCTTTGTCACTGGATTTTAATTCAAGTTAGACCTGTTTGATGTATTTATTTATAATGTGAATTATTGAACTTGCACTTTGGTCAACTTTGGTTGTTTTTAAATGTGCTATAAAAATATATTTGACCTTGACCTTAGTTACATTCTACTACTGGAAATGAGCTGCCAACCTCTGCCTATCAGCTGTCACTAAAAGAGTTTGATTTTGGACAACAATGACTGCGAAGAAGACGATGACAAAGATAATCTTAGTTCTCAGCTCCCTCCAGCAGTGCTCATACATTTAAGAAAAGCCACAGCCTGCAAATTCTGATATTTAAAAAAAAAGAATTTTCAAACAACTTGGTTGTGAATAATCTTTTGATTGATTAATGAATTATTTGACTTACTGTTGAAGCGCTACTGTTGTCTGTATCAGATCGGTGAACAGTAAAGATGCTGAAACTATTCAAATCAAACCAAACTTTCTTTAGTAGGCTTAATTGTTGTTGCAAATTGTCATTTTTGACACAAACACACCTTACTACAAATACATATCTGTTCATGAGTGTTTCAAGAAAACATCTAATTAGTGGTTCTGTGTTGATATAATTAACATTTATTATTTCAACTTCAACTTGAATGAAACAATGCAAATAATTGACAATATATTATACTATGTGGAGTGTATGCGGCAAACTGACATTTTCCTGTTAATAAGCTTGGAGTTTTGGAGTTTTCTGAATGACTTCCAAATATATTATAGCAAATGTGCAACATAGTCTGATTCGCCAAACAAGTACCGTAAAGTCTATAAAGGCTGCCCTGTGCCCTGTCAAAATTTAAACTACTTATGTAATTTATTGATTATAGGTCCAGGTTCATATAGGATGGCGTCACGGTCTGGATTCTGACTACAGTCCGCCTGTTAGTGACCTAAGGTTTAGTTCATTGCATGTGATATGCACTTCTT
Source organism: Acanthopagrus latus (assembly GCF_904848185.1). Classification (NCBI taxonomy): domain Eukaryota; kingdom Metazoa; phylum Chordata; class Actinopteri; order Spariformes; family Sparidae; genus Acanthopagrus; species Acanthopagrus latus. The sequence continues at coordinate 30,321,805 of NC_051049.1, read as the reverse complement.
TTAGGACCTTAGCTGTTATTAGAGGTAAGATCGGGCCTAAAAAATCCAGCCCGACCCGACCCAGGCCCGCAGGCATTAAAGCCCGACCCAGCCCGAGCCCGACCAATTAACTTGATTTGCAGGCCCGAGCCCGAAGCAAACCCGAAATTTCAAGATTACGTTCACGAAATGTCCGCAAAGCCGTGCGCAAAGCGTGCTCTTGCTCTGCGCCTCCTGTTTAGTAGTAGTTATATAGCAATTACCTTACAGCGCCGCCTTCTCTGTTTTATCCAAATTATTTATTTACAACAAGTATTCCTTAGTTTAGTATCCACACATCGTTTTAGTATACATTTTTATAAACATATATTTATTTTTAAAAAAAGTCAGCGAGAGAGAAGCCCGAGCCCGACCCGACCCGAACGTAATGATTGACATTTTAGGCCCGACCCGACCCGAATTTCGGGCCGGGTCGGGCTCGGGCTCGGGCTCGGGCTAAAGTTCTTACCTCTAGCTGTTATGTCCAGGTTGTCATGTTTTTTTAAGATCAGAAATAGCTCTGTGCTGTTTCAATTTTCATAAAATGTATCACTGTGATTAAAATCCTCTGTCAAGAGCCTGGTGCCTCTTTGAAGAGTTTATTATCATGTTTTTGTTTTTGTTTTTTTGTGAAGACTTACTTTATCCAACTCTTCACTGTCATGTACTCTTTTTATTATTTGCCCTCTTTTATTGCAGCTCTGTAGGTTGCTCTATTATTGTTTTGATGTTTTGTTCAATCTCCATACAGTAGGTTTTAGATTTAAGTCTTTCATCTCAGTTGAAATAGTATCTTTGTTCATCCGCTGTTGAATTTCCACCCCTTCTGCCATTTCAGATATTGTCTGGGTTGACTGATTGGTGGACTTTCAACATTCCTTTTCAACTGGCATGGACTCCACAAGTTGGTGTAAAAGCTGCTAACTCATGCTGTCCCTGCATGATTTCACAATGCTCCACAAAACCACTTGTGATGATGAAGTTGAGGTCAGGTGAATGTTGAGGAAAGTCAACGACAGTCAGGACTCCTTCTGTCTTCTGTGATTTTCAAAAAGTTCTTTAAAAGTCTAAGGTGTGTTTGGACTCATTATCCTTCTGTAGTATGAAATTAAGTCAAAGCATAGCTAGGCTAAATGTTTCTAAGTGCACGAAACTCTATAATGTTCACAGAAACTGGATCAGTTGTTTCCAAAGAGTAGTCACAACATCATCATGACATCACAATAAGCTTTGTGGAACACTGTCAAATCATGCTGTGATAACCTCATCAGCAGCAGCTTTAACACTCACTTGAGGAGTCCGTGTCAGCTTGAGTACATGCTGTAATTAAAGCAAAAGGGGATATATCAATATTAAGATGTTCTGATTTTAGTATTTTAGTTAGTTAGTATGCATATACTTGCTGGAGCTGACATGATCTCTTGTAATTTAAAGTACATTTCAAACAAATCCAAAATATTACCGTATTTTCACGACCATAGGGCGCACCAGGTTATAGGGCGCGGTTTCAGTTACGGGTGCTTTTTCTGTATTTAACAAATACATAAGGCGCACTGGACCATAGGGCGCGGGCATGGTAAAAAACACCGGTAAAACATGCATGCTAGTGTGTGTATTTAAAAAGGCAGCGGGAGCAAAACTGAGTTTGGTTGTGCTTTATTGAAATCCTGGCCCGGATGGAAAGATCGCACCGTTTCATGAAGCGAAAGCACCAAGACGGACCTCCTTGAAAATGTTAAATTTTCATTTCTTCCGCTAGCGTTACTGCCCTTAGTTGTATGGTGACTATAGAGACGCTTCTTCCAGCTGTCCTTTGACCGGCAATCCATTGCTCGAGTCGGTCTTCCAACTCGGGCCATCTCGCCTTGTGTCCGCGGAAACTCAGCTGCGTCTTCTTGACCTGTCGCAGCTCGTTTTCCATCTTCCTCCACTTGCGAACCATGGATTCATTGATATTGTATTCCCTCGCGGCTGCTCGATTCCCTTGTTCCACCGCGTAACTGACAGCTTTCAGTTTAAACTGTGCTTCGTAAGCGTATCTCTTTGCCATTATCGGGGTTGCCAAAACAATGATGCACATACCGGTACAACGTTCTCATCTAGTCCTCTGTTACGTCCGTCTTACAACAACAACAATAACGCCCACACTTCACCCTTCAACATTCTCATGTAGTCCGCCTTACAAAAAAACAACACATTAGGTGCACTGCACTATAGGGCGCGCCGCACATTTTGGAGAAAATTTGAGACGTTTAGGTGCGCCTTATGGTCGTGAAAATACGGTAAGTATTTTGATGAGTGACTTTAGACTTTTTGTACTTACAGTGTGTAACTGTGATGCTGAACAGATCAGTTGAGTCTATACAGTGTCACAGTGATGATGTTTGTCTAACAAGTGAAGACTCTCCCTCTTACAAAGAGCACAGAGACACTGAGGAACCAGCCTGGAAACCAAAGCCAAAGCCAGGATAAAGAGGCTCAGTGAATGTGGTGTCAAAGGTGTGGAGGTGGATCATTGTGTCAGACGAGACTTTGTAGAAGGACAGAGTGCCAGCAGGACAGTCCACATACACTGCTACCTTGTTAGAGACAGAGGAGGAGGAGATGATGGATGTTCTACTGTTATTGTGCCAGACATAGTAACGACCACCATCTGAGCAGATCAGTCTCCAGGACAGATCATTCTCTCCAAACACACAGTTATCACTGTCTCCTTTCCGTCCAATTCCTCTGTAGGTCACAGATATAGAAACTCTTCCTCTCCATTCAACCTCCCAGTAACAGCGACCAGTAAGTACAGTTGTGCACAGCAACTGAGGACAGGGGTCAAATCTGTCTGGATGATCAGGAAACAACTGATCCTCCCCCAAATATGTCATTTTCCTGTTGTTGTCAGACACTTTGATATTTCTGTTTACTGTGTTTGTGTCAACTGCAAGTTCACAGGAATCTGAGGGAGAGAACAAGACACAATATGGCTGCAGTTATTAATCTGTCATCTGTTGATTTATTTTATGACAGTTTGATCATGACATCAGAGAGTTGAATGAGTAATGTCTCAGTTTGAAGATGGTGGAATGTGTGCTAGTTTGTTCTGGGTAACTTCATGAGAAACACACTTACACTTTCTCAGACCTGGTGTCAACCACTGGACTCCACCAGGCTCCATCCTGAAAGAAGGAGGGGTTAGATGTGCACATCATTTAGCATGCAAAGATTTTCATTACATTACTCGCATACACATTATCACAATTTGTGCACACAGCTCTGCTTTGATTAGGGGTGAATTTCAAGTTTTTGTCTGGTGTACAAGCTTAATCAAGTGTGATTTTATGTGACCGACTGAACCGATGTTTGTCAGGTTTAATTTTTGGTGGATAGTGTTAGCAGCATGAAGCGAGTTAGCAGGTTTTTTAAAATTTTACCATGCAAACATTCAAAACCTCAGAATTTCAAACTAGCATTATGATTAAGTGCCATCATGAAATATTAAGTTTCCCATGCCCTCATGGGTGCCTCACTTATATCAGGCAACCACTGAACATACAGTGAGGAAATGGCATGCTAGATAGCTAATGCCTGTCTCTTCTGTGGCCTGATTATACACTAAATTCATCATGGCCCACTGAGCTCACTCCTCCTGCTGTCCAGCAGACTATCAAGACCATGACTATCTTTTTCCATGGAACAGACACTTCTTATTATTTCCTAACTGTAAGTTGGAAACAGATGGTTTGCCAGAAGTGGAGGTGATACAGTGGACTGTGAGCTGTAGTTGCCCAACCATTCTGGCTGTCACAATTGCAGTGTCTCTGGGCTCGTTAAGTAGAGTGGAAAGGTCAGGTGGCAGAGCAGTAGTCTGCTCTGTATATTGGGCCCAGAGACACACTTGCAGTTTAGAGTGGCTCTAGAGGATTAGTGATGCTGACAGGAGCGGCAGAGGACCAGGACATAGGCAGGAAAGTTCCGTGTGTTTACTCGCTAAACTACAGCTCAGAACCCTTGAACACAGACTTTGCCAGAGCTACTGTGTCCAGTGTAGGGTATGCAACCAACAAAGCCAACCAATTGGAAGAGGAGCAAGGTGGGTTTTGTAACAGCAGCGATGGGATCCAAAGTGAATTTGGTCATTTTGCAAGGGGGACAGCGTCCCCCCTCGTTTCCCCCTCAAATGGTCTACTGGCTCTACTGCATCAACTGACTTCCATGTCATCAGTAACTAGTTGGTGCAGGTTAAACTCTTTATTTTGACAATACTTTTGGAGGAAGCCTAATTTTCATCTACACTGTTTGCCATGTTAAATTACTGCATAAAGTAGTTCATACAAATTCAACGCCCCTTGTATGAATTTCAGATAGCATTTCAGTTGTTGTAAACTTACTTTCTGAACAAGACTTTTATTGTGAAACATTATCAGGAACATAGGGTGTTAAACTCATTGACTTGCATGGTTTACTAGAGCTAAGTCTTACTTTATTTATTATTTTGATGATACATTTTAGATTTTTTGGGTGGCTGTTGCGAGAAATAAAATGTACTAGCAAGTTGTCTCATCATGTTCCATTGAGGAGTGGCGGAATTATGTGAGACACCTAGTGGTCATATTCATAATTATCAGACTCGATCTGACTTAATATCTCACTGGTATGAAATTCTTTATTCAGCGTTCAGTCTCTACTAAACAAACCAACGCAAGCTTTAATCATTTATTACCTCTGCCAAGGAGGCTTTTCTTTTTTTTGGAGCTAGTCTAGCAGTTTATCCTTGCTTCCAGTCTTTGTGTTAAACTATGGTAAACATGTCATGGGCCTATTTCTGAACAGACATGAAACTGATCAAAATGGATATTTCTCAGAATAACAGTTCCTTTAACATGCAGTGGTCTGTCCAAACTCCATCGATTATTACCAACAGGCCAATAAATGTTTTCTTCTAGAGAAGGTCTCCTTGAAGACCTCCTACACAAATATCTCTTCTTCATGCTCAACTAGCGTTTATGTTCTGAGCAAAAGAATAGGCTTCCCACATCTGTAAATTTTCATGTAAATTATCTATTAATCAAAACCACAGAGAAAATGTCTTCAGCCCTCCCTCCTCCATCAAGATGACTGTCTGTGGCTGTAGCAGGCATCTTCGTACCTGAGAGTCTCAAGTCTCCATTCTGGATTGTGCAGTCCAGCAGACAGCAACTTCACTCCTAAGTCGCCTGGATGATTATAGCTCAGGTCCAGCTCTCTCAGATGGGAAGGGTTGGAGCTCAGAGCTGAGGCCAGAGCAATACAGCCTTTTTCTGTGATCATACACCCTGACAGCCTGCAAACACACAAAATAACACACAGGACAGAGACAGTGATCGCTGGGCACTGTGGATTTTTCCTTAGCTAAGAATGACATGCATACATTTTCGTTTATAACACCATGACTGAACATGAGGACAGCTGTCAGGCAGACAACCTGTTCATTGTACTGAAGCATTTACTGTACATTACTGTAGTAATCACTGTTAAAGAAAACATTATAATTTTAAGTTAACAGAAGAAGCCTTAGACACATGACACATCAATGAACAATAATTGATGATTGAATGACCTGATAATGGTGCTAAATTAAAACTGGAAGAATCACTAAATTTCTTACAATCTATCTTAGTGGAACAGATGTTAACCACATTTCATCACAATCTATCCAATAGCTGCTAAGATATGTTAGTCTGGACCAAGGTGGAGGACCAACTGGAGTGTGCTAGCATGAAAAAATTAAATTGTGTTTATGAAGAGTTAAACTTTTGTCAAGGAGAATAATGTCAAGTACATTGAGTGATGTGTGCACTCAAGAAAATATTACTTTCACAGTATATCAAATTAGCCACCAGCTACACATACAGACATATATATATTCTTTATATGAAAAAACAGAGACTTTCAAAATGTGAGCACAGAGCCACAAATTGGACAATTCCATCAAAACCTTAAACACAAATTATGCTAATTTACAGAGGTGGGGGACTTGAGTGACATGAGTTGACTTGAGTCGGACTCAAGTCGCAGGACTTGAGACTTACTTGACTAACACTGATGAAAGACTTGACTTGACTTTGACTTTGCATTCATAACTTGAGACTTGACTTAGACTTGACACAGATGACTCTAAAGTATTGGCTTTTCTTTCTTTCTTTTTTGCATATATTGAGACGTTAGTTTCGTGTTTGATACTCTGCCATCTGTCAGTATGACGCAGTGTGTGCAAGCCTGGGAGGTGGCGGGCGTGTCAGAGTGGCACTGTAGTGGACAGGATCAGAGGAGGAGAGGCAGCATGGAGGGAGCTCTGAAAATCTGGATTCAAAGATTATTTCATGCATGGGTGATTTTGGCCACCAAATAGTGTCTATAACATCTTCAGTGCGCACAAAGCCATTATTCTAAATACAGGTACACATGATGCATGCCTACAACCCAACACGACACCGTATCGGCACACATTCGGTGCGACGCACTTTGTGCACGTCTGTGATGGACCTGCTTCTCCGTAAGGTGTTGTGTCTGTGTCTCTCCTACTGTTTCTCATGGAGCTGTGCCCCTTTTGAAAGTAGAAGGGGGCCCATATGTGTAAAGACATCGCCTCCAGGATGTAGAATGTGTTTTATAGAGGAGAAACACACATTTCAGGACAGAACAGACATGTCCTGTTATTTTCAGCCTCCTTTTATTGAGGGGGAGGGGGAACAATACCTGAGAGTAATTTAGCTGTCAGGATGTGCAGTATGGTGCAGTTCCAGGGGAGATATTAATCTAATCTTATTCTTGAACGGGTTTTAAAGAAATTATAAAATTGATCAAATCTGCAATTACATCATATTATTGAATAACCACCCTCTTCTGTTTACTGTGCCTCCAGATATGAAGAATACATTCATAAGAACTTCTTGCTGACTTGCTTGACCTGAGCCATGACTCAACATTACTTGCTTGTGTAATAACAATGACTGGACTTGACTTGCTTGATTTTCATCACAGTGACTTGGGACTTGCTTGAGACTTGAAGGTTAAGACTTGAGACTTGTATATGACTCGCATGTACGTGACTTACTCCCACCTCTACTAATTTAGTTCTCAGTACACATGCAACACTGAATGAAGAAAAGATCTGGCTAATATCAACAGGTGTGGTCTTACCATTAAAGGGATAGTTCGGGTTTTTTGAAGTGGGGTCATATAAAGTACATATCTATAGTCGATCTGTTCCCTACCATAATCACCTATCAGCGCAGCCTCAGTTTGGAGAAGTAGAGAGCCGCTCCAGCCCAGACGCTCAGCTTTGTACTGCAGTGAACGGGGTCCAGAGAAAAAGCGAAATAAACAACCTAAAACAAGGCTCACCTCAAAAAATCTATAACAGCTCAAGGATTAGCGCAACTGCATAGGGATACGGAGGTTCTACAGTTGAGAGAATGTAGTGCCAAAAGAAAGGCCAGTCTGATGGCGATGTAAAGCGGTGTGAATTTTCCCTTTACAATTTACACTTGAACTGACTACTCCAACTGGGGCCTCTTTCGTTCTACTAGGGGACTTCAACGCTCACATGGGCAGCGATAGCGTTACCTGGAGGGGTGTGATTGGGAGGAACAGCCTCCCCAATCTGACTGCTGTTGCTGGACTTCTGTGCTAGTCACAGTTTGTCCATAATGACCACCACGTTCAAGCGTATGGGTGTCCATCAGTGTACGTGGCACCAGGACACCCTAGGTCGAAGGTCAATGATTGACTTCGTAATCGTGTCATCTGACCTCTGACTGTATGTCTTGGACACTCAACTGATCACCACCTGGTGGTGAGTCGGAACCGCTGGCAGGGGAGGAAGCTAGACAGACCTGGCAGACCCAAACACATTGTGAGGGTCTGCTGGGAACATCTGGCTGAACCCTCTGTTAGGGAGGTCATCAACTCCCACCTCCAGGAGAGCTTTGACCAGATTCCAAGGGAGGCTGAGGACACTGTGTCCAAATGGACCATGTTCTCCACTTCAATTGCTTGATGCGGCTGTTCAAAGCTGTGGCCGTAAGGTCTCTGGTGCCTGACCTGGCAGCAACCCCCGAACCTGGTGGTGGACACCTGAATTAAGGTATGTTGTCAAGCTGAAGAAGGAGTCCAGTCGAGCCTGGTTGGGTCAGAGGACTAATGAGGTACTGCTAATAGGTACTGGCAGGCCAAGTGTGCGGCAGCACGGGTGGTCGCGGAAACAAAAACTCTGGGAAAAGTTCAGGGAGGACATGGAGGAGGACTACTGATGGGCCTCGAAGAAATTCTGGCCAACATCTGACGTATCAGCTCCGCAGTGGCAGGGCACCGGGGGTGGATGAGATCTGCCCTGAGTACCTCAAGTCTCTGGATGTTGTGGGGCTGTCTTGGGTGACACGTCTCTGCAGCATTGCGTGGCAGTTGAGGAAAGTGCCTCTGAACTGGTAGTCTGGGTGGTGGTCCCGCTATTGAAAAATGGGGATCAGAGGGTGTGTTCCAACTATAGGGGGGATCACACTATTCAGCCTCCCTGGGAAAGTCTATTCCAGGGTACTGGAGAGGAGAATTCGACCAATAGTCGAACCTCGGATTCAGAAGGAACAATTCGGTTTTCTTCCTGGCCGTGGAACACTAAACCAGCTCTATACTCTCCACAGGGTGCTCAAGGGTTTATGGGAGTTTGCCCCACTAGTCCATGTGTGTTTTGTGGGCTTGGAGAAGGCATTCAACCAAGTGAATGGTGAAAGTAAGTCAGACCTGTTCCCAGTGCCTGTTGGACTCCGGAAGGGCTGTCCTTTGTCACTGGTTTTGTTCATTATTTTTATGGATAGAATTTCTAGGTGCAGCCATGGGCTGGAGGAGTCTGGTTTGGGAGCCACTGGATCTCACCTCTGCTTTTTGCAGATGATGTTGTCTTGTTGGCTCCTTCGAGCCAGGAACTCTAACATGTCCTGGGGTGGTTTGCAGCCGAGTGTGAAGCAGCTGGGATGAGAATTAGCACCTCCAAGTCCGAGGCCATGGTTCTTGACTGGAAAAAGGTGGCTTGCTCCCTCCGTTCTGGGGGAGAGCTCCTGCCTCAAGTGGAGGAGTTTAAGTATCTTGAGGTCTTGTTCATGAGTGAAGGATGAAGCGTGAGATTGACAGGCGGATTGGTGCAGTGGCCGCAGTAATGCGGTTGTTGTATTGGTCTGTCGTGGTGAAGAAAGAGCTGAGCCGAAAGGCAAAGCTCTCGATTTATCGGTCAATCTACATTCCTCCCCTCAGCCAGGACATGAACTTTGGGTCATGACCAAAAGAATATGATCCCGTATACAAGCAGCCAAAATTAATTTCCTCCGCAGGGCGGCACGGCGCTCCCTTAGAGATAGGGTGAAGAGCTCGGTCACCTGGGAGGAGCTTGGTGCAGAGCCACTGCTCCTCCACATCGAGGGGAGTCAGCTGAGGTGTCTCGGGCATCTGTATTGGATTCCCCCTCGACCCCTCCCTCAGGAGGTGTTCTTGGCATGCCCAGCCGGGAGGAGACCCCGAGGAACACGAAGGACACACTGGAGTGACTATGTCACTTGGCTGGCCTGGGAACGCCTTGGGACCCCCCCAGAAGAGCTAGAGGAAGTGTCTGGGGAGAGGAAAGTCTGGGTGTCTCTGCTCAGACAGCTGCCCCTGCAACCCGGCCCCGGATAAGTGGAAGAAGATGCATGTATGGATGGATGGATGGATGGATTTGGCATTTTGACATACACTGGTATTATATCTGAAACTTCATTCTCACATTCCATTTACTCTCTATTTAGAGCAAGTACTGACAGGTGCCTTTCCTACTTTTTATGTGTTAAAAGAACAGATGTGGAGAGCCCCCTGGCTAAGTTTGCCTTGGGCACCCAAATTGCTAAATCTGCCACTGAGTATCAACTACTCATGAACAAACATTCAGTCTAATACTTCATGTTTAAGACCACATTCACGTATTTTCTGTTTAATGCATGACTGTAACTAATAGGGCTGCATAATATTAGAAAAAAAACTGGCATTGCAATTTTTTTAACCCTGTGATATACACTATATTACCAAAAGTATTCGCTCACCTGCCTTTACTCATTCTATGAACTGAAGTGCCATCCCATTCCTAACTCATAGAATTCAATATGATGTCGGTCCACCTTTTGCAGCTATTACAGCTTCAACTCTTCTGGGAAGACTGTCCACAAGGTTGAGGAGAGTGTTTATAGGAATTTTTGACCATTCTTCCAAAAGCGCATTGGTGAGGTCACACACTGATGTTGGTCGAGAAGGCCTGGCTCTCAGTCTCCGCTGTAATTCATCCCAAAGGTGTTCTATCGGGTTCAGGTCAGGACTCTGTGCAGGCCAGTCAAGTTCATCCACACCAGACTCTGTCATCCACGTCTTTATGGACCTTGCTTTGTGCACTGGTGCACAGTCATGTTGGAAGAGGAAGGGGCCCGCTCCAAACTGTTCCCACAAGGTTGGGAGCATGGAATTGTCCAAAATGTTTTGGTATCCTGAAGCACTCAATGTTCCTTTCACTGGAACTAAGGGGCCAAGCCCAGCTCCTGAAAAACAACCCCATACCATAATTCCTCCTCCACCAAATTTCACAGTTGGCACAATGCAATCTGAAATGTACCGTTCTCCTGGCAACCTCCAAACCCAGACTCGTCCATCAGATTGCCAGATGGAAAAGCGTGATTCATCACTCCAGAGAACGCGTCTCCACTGCTCTAGAGGCCAGTGACGGCGTGCTTTACACCATTGCATCCGACGCCTTGCATTGCACTTGGTGATGTGTGGCTTGGCTGCAGCTGCTCGGCCATGGAAACCCATTCCATGAAGCTCTCTGCGTACTGTACTTGGGCTAATCTGAAGGTCACATGAAGTTTGTAGCTCTCTAGCAATTGACTGTGCAGAAAGTCGGCGACCTCTTTGCACTATGCGCTTCAGCATCCGCTGACCCCTCTCCGTCACTTTACGTGGCCTACCACTTCGTGGCTGAGTTGCTGTTGTTCCCAAACGCTTCCATTTTGTTATAATAGAGCTGACAGTTGACTGTGGAATATTTAGGAGCGAGGAAATTTCACGACTGGATTTGTTGCACAAGTGGCATCCTATGACAGTTCCACGCTGGAATTCACTGAGCTCCTGAGAGCGGCCCATTCTTTCACAAATGTCTTGTTTCACAGTCTGCATGCCTGAGTGCTTGAATTTATACACCTGGGGCCAGGCCAAGTGATTAGAACACCTGATTCTGATCATTTGAATGGGTGAGCGAATACTTTTGGTAATATAGTGTATATTGTATTGATACGGATGCAGGAATTATCATCAGATGACCTGAGTAGCACTTTATGTTATGCTGCACTGCTGCCATCTTGTGGACAGTTGACCTGCACTGATTTTTCCTCTTTTTGTCGTACTGAGCTGTGTGGTACCAACGTAAGGGTCAAACAAATTACTTGTGTCACCTCTGTGTCAACAGATGTAAGGCACTGTCTACACAGAACATGTGTTTGGTCAATATCATCCTTCTTGTAGCTGAAATAATTCCAGATAACTGACGTTGCTTTACTTTTTGGCACCAAGTCCTCATTTTCAGCGATTTTCTCTTGTTCATTGGTCATTTTTCCATGCTGTTACCAGGGACTCACTCCACGTGCAGGGGTGTGATCAGCTTCGGCACACTGAATAAGAACTAATGTGATTGATAGATCGCTGTGCATGCAGACTCTGCATGTACAGTGTGTGTCAGGTACCCTTGAATTTAGATGAGTTAATTTGCCTCCTAACGATGCTCAAACAATATATGGTGCAGCTCTAGTTACTAACCTTTGAGAATGAATTATAACTCCAATATATTTATGGCAACATGAATAGCAATGCCTATACCGATTAATTGGTCAACCTCTAATGCCTACCCATGTAATTTAGCCTAATATGAACAGTTGAGATGGTCAACTCTCTTTGCAAATTCATCAAAGCCAAGCGTCAGGTCTTAAGTTGAAATGCACAGTGTTAGTCAGTCATCTCCATCTTGAAAACTGCTCAAGGACATTAAATGCAACCGCAATTGCAACTTGTTGCATGATGTGAGTAACCAAGATTAAACTTGAGGTCTATTGTCAGTTGAAATGTAGACAGCGCCCTCTGTTGGAATCAAGCTAAATAGCAATGCAGACTGACTGTAGTTATTTGCCCTGAGATTCATTTACATGCTACCCCTATTATCTTTAAAGGTCCCATATTATGAAAAACACAGGCCGACCTCCTCTGTGCGGTGATATGATATATCCAAGAGGGGGCGTCTATCCCCGAGGTGAAGTTCGGTGTGTCCAGTGGTAAGATAGCAGTGTTTCGCAATGTCGTCGCTCAGAGCTAGACACGCAAATTGCTCTGTTGTTGGTTGTAAAAATCAACCTAAGTACATATATTCTGTCCCAGCTACAGAAGAACAGAAGAGACAGTAGCCCTTTTTAAAGGCACATTTGCTCCAAGGTAAGGGTGGCAATGTGCCAGCCTGTTTTTCTAAAACCGAGGCGTAATATTCCTCCTTTTCCAAAAGCCGCTTCTGTGGTAGGCATAAACATGCGACGTGATGTGAAGCTCAAAGTTGGGCTGTGAACAGTGACATAGAATTTGTCGTCAAAATAAGAGCTTTACATTGCACCCCATAGGAGTTTAGAACTGGGTTCTTAGCGGGCGGCTTTTAATTTGAAAGTAGCGACCGCCCTTAGCTTGTTGACACAACAATGAGCTAACACAACCAGTTTGATGGCATTTACAGTTGCCTACGAGTATGGTGCAATCAGCTGGAAAACAAGTTAACTCCACTTCGGTCCACTATGCAGTGGTGTTTGAAGTGAGTTTAATGTTAATAATATTCAAATGGAGCTTGGTTGTCATTGTAAAAAGTCTGGAAACACGAGCAGACTGGAGACAGAGACGATGCGAACAGTGAAGAGTTTGGAGACTGTGTTGAAGACAAACACAACTTTCGCTAACTGTTAGCCATTAGCTACAGGGTAGTAACTGTAACAACACATACCAACGAACTCACGTTATTCAGACACAGTAACCATTCTGAAATGTCCTGCTGCAGCCACAGAGTCTGTACTTATTGAGGAGCCTCTCCTTCTGGGTCCAATTCTGGGTCAAACTGGCATGTTTAAACAAAAGCATCTCCGTGATACATATATATACATCCATCATAACATTAGCACATGCTACTGCTAGCGTTAGTGGTATCATCTTCATGCCCCTTTCATTCTTTCTTTCATTTTTATATCTGTTATATGTTTGCCTTAGAAATGTGATATACATAACCGTAAGAATCCTTCAATTTGGATCTTCAGAGGAGATGTGAATTTACATTAAATTGTAAAATAATGATTTTTTTATGTGAGTTTGTCATTGCTCATGTAGTGTTATTCATTTAAATAAAGCATTTAAAAAGAAAAAAAAGCATCGTCTTCCTGAGAGGGACGTGCAGCAGGCAAGGCCATAGGGCAAGGCTCTCCAAGTAGGCATTGACAGATTGAGCTCATTAGCATTTAAAGGTACAGGCACAGAAACAGCCTGCTCTCAGGAGACCTCAGCAGAGCTCATGTGAGTGACTTTCAGACAGCTGAAATTCAGGACCACGTTTGGGTTTGGTGCAATGCATATCGAACACAATGTTGTTGGACCTCTGACAGTTGTGTGAAATTGATGAAAAACAGTATAATATGGGACCTTTAAGGGTTGTGCGGGCTGGCTTGAGATTCTCTGCAAGCTGTATTTTGCCCATGTGTGGTTTAGAAACTATTGTCAAGTGTAGTTGAAGGTCTTTCAACAAATTCAATTCTTACACAATCCTACACAGGTTAGCTGTTTATCAACTAATGTAAATCAGATTGTTAATGGTCATTAGTGATTGTTAGAATGAATCCTGACCTGAGACTTTCAAGTGTACAGTGTGGACTCTCGAGTCCAGCAGAAAGCAGTTTCACTTCTGAATCATGCAGGTTGTTATCACTCAGGTCAAGCTCTCTCAGGCTACAGGACTTGGAGCTTAGAATTGAAGACAGAGCCGTGCAGCTTCTCTCTGCGAGGTTACAGCCCCTCAGTCTGGAGAGACAGTAAAGAAACAAGTAGAAACATTTCTTTCTGGCTGAAAGCTAGCACTGTATATACGAGTGAATAATTCCAACTTACAGAGCTTTCTCTGAGGCTTTTACCACTGGCAGAAGCCTCAGAAGCGTTTCCTCTGAAGCAGAGTATTTCTTCAGTTCGAACACATCCAGATCTTTTTCTGATGACAATAAGATGAAGACCAGAGCCGACCACTGAGCAGGAGACAGTTTATCTGTACAGAGTTTCCCTGAACTCACAGACTGTTGGATCTCCTCCACTAGAGAATGGTCATTCAGTTCATTCAAACAGTGGAACAGATTGATGCTTCTCTCTGCAGCGTGACTCTCTTCGATCTTCTTCTTGATGTACTGGACTGTTTCCCGATTGGTCTGTGAGCTACTTCTTGTCTTTGTCAGCAGACCTCGTAGGAGATTCTGGTTGGTCTCAAGTGAAAGACCCAGGAGGAAGCGGATTAACAAATCCAGGTATCCATTTTGACACTGCAAGGCTTTGTCCACAGCATTCTGGTAGAGGTGTGTTTCTGCACTTTCATCTTTTCTTTTTTCAGACTTCTGTGAGGTTGTTTGTTCTTCTGCCAGCAAATTGACTCCAGAGTTGATGAAAGTCAGATGGACATGAAGAGCAGCCAAAAACTCCTGAACACTCAGATGGATGAAGCAGAACACCTTGTCCTGGTACAGTCCTCTCTCCTCTTTAAAGATCTGTGTGAACACTCCTGAGTACACTGAGGCTGCTCTGATGTTTATGTCACACTCTGTCAGGTCTGATTCATAGAAGATCAGGTTGCCTTTCTGCAGCTGCTCAAAAGCCAGTTTTCCAAGAGACACAATCATCTCCCTGCTCTCTGGATGCCAGTGTAGATCTGTCTCAGTTCGTCCATCATACTTAACATTCTTCACTTTGGCCTGAACCACCAGGAAGTGGATATACATCTCAGTCAGGGTCTTGGGCAGCTCTCCTCCCTCTCTGGTCCTCAACACATCCTCCAGAACTGTAGCAGTGATCCAGCAGAAAACTGGGATGTGGCACATGATGTGGAGGCTTCGTGATGTCTTGATGTGGGAGATGATCCTCCCAGCCTGCTTTTTCTTTCTGAATCTCTTTTTGAAGTACTCCTCCTTCTGTGGGTCAGTGAACCCTCTGACCTCTGTCACCATGTCAACACACTCAGGGGGGATCTGATTGGCTGCTGCAGGTCGTGTGGTTAACCAGAGATGAGCAGAGGGAAGCAGTTTCCCCCGGATGAGGTTTGTCAGCAGCACATCTACTGAGGCAGACTCTGTTACATCAGTCAGGATCTCTGTGTTGTGAAAGTCCAGAGGAGGGCGACACTCATCCAGACCGTCAAAGATGAACACAACCTCAGGCTTGTCGAAGGTGTGGGTTCCTGCTTCTTTGGTTTCAGTGAAGAAGTGATGAACAAGTTCCATGAAGCTGAACTGTTTCTCTTTCAGGACATTCAGCTCTCTGAAAGTAAATGGAAATGTGAACTGTATGTCCTGGCTGGCTTTGTCTTCAGCCCAGTCCAGAGTGAACTTCTGAGTTAAGACTGTTTTCCCGATGCCAGCCACTCCCTTCGTCATCACTGTTCTGATTGGTTCATCTCTTCCAGGTGAGGCTTTAAAGATGTCTTCTAGTCCGATTGCTGTTTCTGTTCTGTCTGGTTTCCTGGATGCTGTTTCAATCTGTCTGACCTCATGTTCATTATTGACCTCTGCAGTCCCTCCCTCTGTGATGTAGAGCTCTGTGTAGATCTGATTCAGAAGGGTTGGGTTTCCTGCTTTAGCAATCCCCTCGAGCACACACTGGAACTTCTTCTTTAGGTTAGATTTTAGTTTAAGCTGACAATCTCCAGAGTTACTTTCTGAAAGTATACACAATAATTAATATCAACAAGGTTAGGTTAATCAAAGGGGACCCTAACACCGACACACAGGCAGGTTAGTCATTAGAATAAAAAGCAAGCTTTAATAACTCAAACCTGAAAATACGAACCAAAAACATTGCATCAAAGCCAGATGACAAAACAGGAGAAAACTGCTGAGGATTCAGGAACCAAAAACTGAAAACACATGACGGAATGATGGTACATGAACACACATGAATACAAGGGCCAAATAAAACAGACAAACTGACAAAGAGTTTTGTCTTTGTTAGGCCCAGACTTTCAGGGAGGAGACAGTGGAGCAAGCAGAGATAGCCTCCAGCAGCAATGACTGTCCCCCAGCCAAAAGAGCACTAATGGCTGAACTGTTTGGAAACTTATTTCCAATGGAACAGGCATCATCAAAGCCTTTGTCTCAAGTAGTGGATGAGGAGTTGCAGCATTACAGAGCAGTGCAGAGCCTCTCAGTGGAGACAAATCCACTTGTGTGGTGTAAGGACAATCAGAACCAGTTTCCTCATTTAGCCAAGTTGACTAAACAATACCTTGGAATCCCAGCCACATCTGTCCCCAGTGAAAGGGTATTTTCCACTACAGGGGACATCGTCACAGCACAGAGAGCAAGCCTCTCACCAGACAATGTGGACATGATGGTGTTTCCGAAGAATTTTAAACTCTCTTGAATCCACTCTACCATGCAACAAGTTTGCATGTTTTTTTTAAGAGGAAGAAGTTGTTCATTTGTATATTTACAAGTTAATTGATTTGTGATTGACATCACAGACAGCAAGTCTGTTACCTCAGTGTGAAAGCTATTTAATTTTCTTTGTATATTTATATTTTATAGGTATATTATATTTTGTACTTATTTTTTTCCCCATCTCCAAAATGGAGTTTAATTCAGTTTATTAGTCAACAGTATTTGTAACTTTATAGCTTTGGCTATTTATTTATTTTTCTCATGTTATTGAGAACTGACTTGAGACCATAATATTGTTCTTAATCTTCATAATTCCTCTAGTGTCCCAAGTTATTGAAATGTCACATGAATAAAATGTTTAATAAACCCCCCCCCCCCCCCCCCGCTAAAAAAAATATTAAATCAATGTTTGTGTCAAACCATGGGTCAAAAATCAGGATGCAGACAAATTGTGACTTTGGTGTATCATTACATCCCTAGTTGCAATACTGTTATCATCAGTGTTAAAGTTGATATGACTATTTTTTAATTTCCTGTTGTAAAGTCTATATATGTCTCTTCTATCTAGTCCATATAGAGAAATGTTCTTACTGCTCTGCAAACATTCAGCCAGCTTCTCCTGCTTCATTCTCCTCAGGAAGTGCAGTGTGATCTTCAGAAATGCCTCTCTGCTGCTCTTCCTCTGCTCTTCATCCTCACCATCGAAAAGCTCCTCATGTGGACTTTGAAAACATTCTGGTTTATCTGAACTCAGATCCTTCTTTATCATCTTTAGTTCAGTCTTCACAAACGTGACAATGTTTTCCTCCAGCAGCTGAAACAAAGTATTATATGAATAACACAGCCAAATAAATCATGGAAAAAATATCCGATCCATGCTGGACAGACTGGTCTAATAGAAACTATTGGTAACAGAAAAGATGTTAAAGTACTTGTACATGTACAGACCATAAATATGGAGTCCAGGTGTGTTTGATGCGGATGGGAAGACTGATCCCTGGAAACCTTTGAGCTCTCCTGGTTGACTCTTTGGAGGATTTAAGAAGAATTAGCTCATGTTATACTGTATCTAACCACACAGAGACAAACACAAGGTAAAGGTCCTTTGAGTTAAAGTGTTGATTACAAAAGTAAATCAAATGGTTTCCCCTCATATTAAAGTGTCAATTGTATTGATCAACAGTCCAGAATACATTCCTGTGCTGCCTTCAAGAGCATACTTCTTCAGGCTGCAGGCACAGGTGTTCATCATAGAAGTTGGTATGGCTAGCAATTCATACTTCTCTGACATGTATTATTTTCTTTGCTGCTTCGACATCAAACATTATTTTTAGCTGTGGTAGAGGTGTGCATTGTCTCATTGAGTGTCAGGAGCCCTTGAGATACCTACAACACCTTTCTCTAACCCCTATCACTTATCTTCACAGAGGCAGAATTCCAGCCTGATCATCGAATGTTGTGACACAACTGTCAGTGTTATAAAATACTTTCGTGAATCCATCGGCAGCATCAGCAAGAAACCAAGTGTGTGTTTCCTCAAACTTCTTCTGATAGTAAATTCTGTGTTTTAGAGCAGCTGATCACAGTCTGGCTGTCAACACTGACACATGACATATTTCTTTGGTGACATTACCGTATACTAGGAAACATTGCTTTGATAGAGGCGTTCATTGGAATCAGCCTTTTTTTGCAGTAAGCATTTCACAGCCTCAATACAATCACTGTTTTAGACTCATGCAGTCATCAGACAGAAGTAAGAACATGAGTGGGGAAAGAATGTTAAACTGTAGTCAAGAGTGAAAGACTGGTTATACTAGGCAGCTTTCAAATGCAATAGTATAAATGAAGTGAAGAAGATCAATGCTGAAACAAACATACAGGTTAGATTAACAGTAATAAAAACACGGATCAGTGATATGTTAATGTTATTAACAGCTTACTTTTTAGTAGTGAGGGCTTCTTACCCTTTAAAATCAATGAAATGATCAATTGACTGGTCACTCTTGAAGGACACACAGCTGGATTCAGGTCCAGGTTCCACAGAGGCTGGTCTCCCATACATACTGTTTGAGAGAATAACCACCAGGGACTGAAATTCTCCTTTAAGTCTTTAAACACAGAAGTTGCTGAATAAGCTAGAAGCTATCAACAAGAAAAGAATCAACACACCAGAGTTCAATAAAATATGAAGCTGTGTGACTGTGTATTATCACTTAAGTTTTAATCAAATACTGGACCAAACCAGGACTGATTTCTGAGGACATTCAACATTTTTTGACAGGTGATAAACTTCATTGTCTGGTACATTAGCACTGACACTGTTGGCCTTTTTTTCTAACATTGCAGTACTTGACTCAGCTTAAATATTGTATTTTATTCTACTGTATCAGGGAGTCAATGAATATACATCTTATCCTATCTTAATATCCCTTTATTATACAAAATTAAAGATATGATCGCCACTATTCATGCGGATGATCTGTTATCATGACAAATCTGCAAATTAACGTTCAGATTAACAACCAACACCAATGTTCCGTTGAAGAAGTCACCGAGGGGAGTGGACCTCCGATGGGGCCACTCCTGTCTGCTGTCCCGCGTCGGGGCCGATGGTCGAAGGTAGACTGGAGCCTCATCAGGGGTCTACTCGCCTCGGTGATATAGTCAACAGAACATGTGTTGACAGGTGTTGGCTAGGATGTACAACGCCGCTAGCTTAGCAGCGCCCACTGTATCCATGGAGTCATTATAGAAAATAATAGCCAGTAAATAATGCCTCCATGGCTGCATCCCATGGTTTGTTTAAAATAAATAAATAAATAAATAAATAAATAAATAAATAAATAAATAAATAAATAAATAAATAAATGTGTCCCACTGTCCCAGCTTCATGCACTTCATACTTGCCATGCAATGATGTGACATTCACGGACAAATAATTTGAAAAAAAAATTGAGACAGTGGGATGTATTGAATCATTTGCAGAAAAAGATTTGTTCATCAAAACATTTTACTCCACAGTAAATGCCTCAAACAATAAACATTACATAGATATTGTTAATAAATAATCATAAATAACAATGAATATCAATGCATACATGCAGTGTATTTATTTCAATGAGAGAAAGCACATTGTTTTGTATTTTTTATTGTCCTTTGAACAAATCTTTTTAGTATATTGATTAAAAGGACTTGAATCAAACATGAAAGTTCCATTCATGTTCAGGACAGTTCATGTCCAGAAGAACCGTTCATGTTTAAAAGAACCCATTCAAGTTTAAAAGAACCCATTCAAGATAAAGAACTGTTAATGATGATAATGATGTTTGAGAAGATTGGATTTTTTGGTCTGCGTCATGTCACGTCTCTGCCTTTGGCAGTTTTCTGAATAAAATGAAGAAGAGCAGAGAGGACTATTGTTTAGATTAATTACATATTATGTATGTATAATTATAAGCGTTCACAACTCCGATGGGATTGTATGAATACAACAGGATGCCACAGGGTTTGTGTAACAGTCCTGCCTCATTTATGCGCATGATGCTCAGTATATTTGGAGATCGGAATTTCAGCAGTCTGTCTGCAGTACCTTGATAATTTACTCGTGTTCGCAGCAACTGAAGAGGAGGCTTTGAAGAGACTGGAGGTTGTTTTCCAGCGGTTACAACACCATAACCTTAAACTGAGCCCCAAGTAATGCCATCTGATGAAATCCTCAGTCAAGTTTTTGGGTCATATCTGTCACATCGTGGTGAGGTTTGTCCTGTCTTGGGGTCTGTCTTGTGAAATGTCATGTCTTATTTTGAAAATATCTCTCCCTCTCGTTTCAGGTCACTTGCCCTTCCTCCTGTATCCCTGGTCTGACGTCATCCCTAATCCCTGATTGTTTTCACCTGTGTTCCCTTGCCCCCATGTGTATAAAGTCTTTGTCTTCCCCTGTCTGCGTCGCCCAAGTATTTCGTCATTTTGTCGTTAAACTGAAGCCCTTGTTCCACAGCCTTGCCTTTGCCAATCACGTTAAGTATTGTCACGTTTTATTGTCTGATTTTGTCCTCTCTAGTAGAGTGATTTTTTGTTTGTTAATATTCTGGTTAGGATTTTTGTGTTTCAGTTTAGCTTTGTTTATAGTCTTTTGTTTTCCTCCTCTTGGAGCGTTTTCTGTTGTATCCTTTTGAAAATAGAGAGAGTAGTTAAGTTTCATAGCCTGTGTGCTTTCCTCTTCGGAGTGTTTTTGGTTGTTAACTTGTGTGTATATATAAGATTCATAGTTCAGAGTAGGTTTTCCTCCTTCGGGAGCGCTTTTCGTTATTGTGTGTTTCATGTTTGTTTGTCTCGTGAGTCCTCTAGTATTTCATAGTTTTTGATTTATCATTCTGTCTGGAGAGCCGCAAAACAGAGAAATAAAATCTGACATTACATCTGTCATTCTGCACCTGAGTGCTCTCTTTTGTCTAAGTCTGACAATATCATATGGTAATGGAGTGGCTGTGGACCCAGCAAAAGTTGAGATCATATCAAAGATGTCAAAAGCTGATCTGATGGAGGACGATGGCTGCATGCCGTCAGTGAAGAGGATGAAGTCATTCCTCGGAATGGTGTTCTACTATCAACAATTTATCCCTAACTGCTCCTCCATGGCCAAACCATTGTTCGCCCTCACTGCTGGACAAAAAAGACGTGGGAAGATCAAGCCAAACTCCAACGCTGGTTCTTACAGGAGGCTCAGACCCTCTGATTGGACAGATGAATGTGATGCAGCCCTGTGTAGTCTGAAGGAGTGTCTGTTAAACTGTGTGGTTCTTGCTCACCCAGATTTCTCTCAGCCTCTGATTCTCTCTATTGATGCTTCAATAGATGGACTGGGAGCAGAGAAGAGAAGGAACGCCCCATTGCATTTGCCAGCAAAACTTTGAGCAGCTCTCAAAAGAAATATCCAGCTCACAGGCTTGAGTTTCTAGCTCTAAAATGGAGTGTGTGTGAGAAGTTCAGCCATTGGTTAAGAGGTCATTCTTTCACTGTATGGACTGATAACAACCCCCTCACCTATATAATGACAAAGCCCAAGCTTGATGCTTGTGAGCAGCGCTGGGTGTCAAAGCTTGCCCCTTACACATTCGACCTGAAACACATACCTGGCACCAAGAACATAGTGGCAGATGCTATCAGTAGAGTCCCCTTCGCAAAAACAGTCAGTCACAGGCTCATCACAGAACAGTACAGCCATCTTCTTGCTGAAGCTGAGGGTGTTGGTTACAATGGCATCCAAGACACCTTCAGGTTAAAGGTGCAGTGTCACAGAGTAAAGAAATCAACCTGTGGTGGTGTGAAGTCTCAGTCTGACCTTCTCAAGTGTCCCTGTGATGCTATGTCTGTTAAGGCTCTTTTGGATGCTCATGATCAATGGGAGGCTGCTACTGAGACCAGGGCTGTGGAGCTGATCCAGTCTGTGCAGGATTTCTCACTGCCATGGCAAGATTCACTCCCTGCGTGAGAGAGCAGGACTTGATGCAAAAGCCATTTTGCTCATCAAACAGTGGGACAGACTCCAGGTTAAAAATGGTATTCTTTACCGGGTTGGTAAGGACTACATTAGTAAGCAGAAGAGACAACAGTACATTCTGCTAGAGAGCCTCAAAGAAAAAGTCTTACAGGGCATACATGATCTTGCTGGACATCAGGGGCAGGTGAGGACCCTGCATCTCGCGAGGCAGCGGTTCTTTTGGCCAAAGATGGAGTCCAATTTGAAGGAGTATGTTAAGTGCTGCCAAAGGTCTATTCTGGCCAAAACACCTGACCCGTCTGCTCGAGCCCTCCTCAAGAGCATTAGAACGCCTATGGAGTTAGTATGCATAGATTTCTGGAGTGCGGAGGATCGTAAACAGCATTCAGTGGATGTTCTTGTTGTGACGGATCACTTCACTAAGTTGGCCCATGCTTTCCCTTGCACAAATCAGACTGCTAAACAAGTGGCCAGAAAGCTGTGGGATCACGTTTTCTGTGTGTATGGATTCCCTCAACGTGTCCATTCTGATCAGGGTGCTAATTTTGAAAGCGAGCTCATAGCCGAACTGCTCAGACTGTCTGGTATCTCCAAGTCACATA
Source organism: Acanthopagrus latus (assembly GCF_904848185.1). Classification (NCBI taxonomy): domain Eukaryota; kingdom Metazoa; phylum Chordata; class Actinopteri; order Spariformes; family Sparidae; genus Acanthopagrus; species Acanthopagrus latus. Next base: position 30,298,943 of record NC_051049.1, on the reverse strand, counting down.
CTACTGCATATCATCCCATGGGAAACGGAGGGACTGAGAGATTTAATCGGATGCTTGGAAGCATGCTGCGATCCCTTCCCCTACGAAAGAAACACAAGTGGCCTCAGCAGATTCAAACGCTGACTTTCGCACTCAATGCAACATTCGCACCGTTTCAGCTTATGTTTGCCCGTATTCTGCGGCTCCCTGTGGATGTGATGTTCAAACAGGTGCTGCACGACCCAGTGGTTGTTGATCACAAGAACTATGTGAAAACACTCTTGTCACACCTTCATGAAGCAGCCAGTATTGCCACAAAGCATGCCATCCAAGAACAAGACAAGCAAGCAGAAGGCTATAACAGAAAACTGAAAGGCACTCATCTGAACATAGGTGACAGAGTACTTGTTGCTAACAAGGGAGAAAAAGGAACGAGAAAGCTGGCAGATGATGAATGCGACAGTGTACACAGTCAAAGACAGAAACCTACAGACCCGCACATACAAGTTGGAAGACGCAGATGGCAACACAAAGGTGGTGCACCGTAATTTGGTGTTGGATATAAGTTTTCTGCCTGTTGAGACAGTCGATGGGGAGTTGAGTGACATCGAACCAGAGGGAGGGGCATGTGTATCTCATTTCATGGATTCTTTGGAGGAAGAGGATACAGAGATGAGGACCAGTGCATGCATAAGGAGCACGTCAGGGAATGCTCAATGAGTCAGGAGATTCTGACTGAGGTACTGTCAGAGTTGGATGAGTCAGGTCAAGATGCTCCAGGATTGGACTGTAAAGAGCAGTTTGTCGATGGCCGTATCCAGTGCCCCTCAAGTGAGCAGAGTCCTTCAGATGGGGACATTGATTTGGACAATTTGGCTGTAGAGAACGATTCAGACCCACTCATGTCAGATGCACTTTCACAGAAATCCGACACCTGCTTACAACCCTCAAATACAGATGGTGGCACAGGGACACAGTCACAACTGGTAGGCCCAACTCATGATACGGCTGCAGAAATGCACCTGCCTGCAGCCTCAGAGCAAGAGATCAGGACATGGGTTGGCAGGGTCAGAAAAAGAGTTAATAGACTCATTGAATCCATGGTTCAAAAGCCGTTTGGCTTCAGGGATTTGACAGGTTCAGTTACTAAGAGGTCCCAGTTGCTTCTTACTCTGTTTTAAAGGGGCATAAAGTATTTTTGTTGTTTTGTGTATCTGTGTTTTTGTGAATATGTATTTGAGGGACATTGTGCCAAAAGTGAAGCTCAGAATGCAGTGTGCTTTATGTGTTTGGAATTGGAAGGTAATCTGTATGGTGTAAAAGGCATCATATTCATCTAAGAGGGACCAAGGCTTGATCACCCTTACGCTTCTCTGAACCAATATTTTTGGTAGCATATGCAGCTGATGGTAGAGCTTAGAGTTCTACAGTGAGTCCTAGCCGGGTTTCCAAGTTTTGGTCAGTTGTCCCAGTGTAATAATTGGTTTATTCAGAGGTAGTTTATATTTCACCAAAATCCTTTTTCATGTTTTGCTCTTCTTCTTTGTGTGTATTTACAGCTAATTCTGTGTTTAGATGTGTGATCTTTGACATCTGTGATGTCACCTCCTGTAAATTGGCGCTGTTTTCCTCACTTGGTTTCCGGACCCCGTGAGGAGAGGTGTGCTTAATGAAGAGCTGTACCAGAGAAGTTGCTGTACTCATTCTTGATGTGTTTCACACAGAATAAACTCCTGTGCTTACCTTAAGGTTCAAACCCCAGCTCTGAGTCACTGTCTGAGTCTGCTGCATCCTGCTGGGTGGGGGCAGTCCTTTTACTGTATAGATTTGATGTTGTCATGGACCGCAGCATGGTGGTTGTTGTCTTAAAATTGGCACATCCACCTGCCACTTTCACACACTCTGACGTGTGCATGAGCCCATTAAGGGTGCCTGTGACAAGGTTTTTGGATTTGCTGTGGTTTTTTTAATACAGTTAATTCGGCCACCAGCTCTGTCTTGCAGCACTGGCAGAACGCTTTGCTTTCCAAGCCTGCAACAGGTCTCAACTACCCGGTGAATTGGCTCTCCCACTCTTTTCTGTAAGTTTGTAGGCGATGCTGCTTACTTCGACTCTGCCCCGCCGTCTTCTTAACCTCTCCTCCTCCTCCTCCTCCTCCTCCTACCTCCCCCTTCGCCAGATTCTCTCATTTTCTTTTCCGCACTTCTTCCAGAGCAGCTCTGCTTCTTCTTCTTCTCTTTTTTGTTTTCTTTTCCTCACTCATGGGGGGCGGGCACAGCGCACTAATCAGCCAAACATGACCGCTGCTCTGAGGCAAACGCATGCACGTCACTTGTAGCTCACATTGAGAAAAGCACGATTGGCTGGAAACTCTGACAGTTGCAACAGGCTGATTACAGCCGGTTACAACTACACATTCATGGAATGGTCAAATTATCGTATATTTGGCCTTTTTGGGATTATTGATCGTACATCGCACAGAGGGCAAAATTATCGTACAAATAAGATAATTATCGTATACCTGGCAACACTGGTGTAAACTGAGAAGTTAACAGAAGACATTATATTTCACTGTAGCCATGTTGTAACCTTTTTCTTGACATTACTCACTAGATTTTAAAAAATCAGAACATGGCTTTTCTAATAATTTCACTTTTCAAACAGAAAATTGTGGCCTTTTCTTCCTCTTTTTAACATCTCTTGATATGTTTTTTTCTTTCTTGTCCTCCATGGTGCATATAGAGGTTCAGAGTTCAAAGGTCCAGTCTCTCAGGAGCCTCAGACAGCTTTCCTGACCTAGTATTGTCACATCACCTGATGTTGGAGGCACTGGTACTTCACTGAGATGTGGATGGTTGCGTGGCAGTCTTCCTCTATCCAGGATCTCCACCTCATATGAGCGTGGTGCATGTGTAAGGCCCACAACTGTCCCTCTGATGCGTGTGGGTTTGATCCACACTTGCTGTCCAGTCTGAAGAGGTGGCAAGGTTTGAGTATGGTGTCTCCGGTTGAATGTTTGTTGCTGTTGCAGTTTCAACATTGTGTTCGTTTGCTGAATCTCTCAAAATCAGGCTGCTGTGGTTGTAGCTCCTCTGGTGTCACTGGGACTGGTGTTCTGATTCTCCTCCCCATCAGTGGTTGCACTAGGGAGCTCCCATACGACAATGGAGTGGCCCTGTAGGCCAAAAGAGCTTTGTAGAAATCTCCCTCTTTCTCTAAGAGAGACTTTGTAGTTCTGACGGCCCGTTCAGCCTCCCCATTGCTGCGGGGATAATGGGGGCTGCTTGTCACATGCGTGAAGTCATAATTAAGCTACAACTAAAAGAAATATGTACAAGTCATCAGTTCTACTGTATATTCAAGTGTGTTTTATGTTTTGATCATGTCATGTCATGTCATGTCATGTCATGTCACTGTCCGTAACCACTTATCCCTTTCCATGGGGTCGCGGGGTGTTGCTGCTGGAGCCAATCACAGCCTTGTCTCAGGGCGAGGGCAGGGTACTCCCTGGACAAGTCGCCAGCTCATCACAGGGGTCATCAGTGAGGGCCCTGGGGTGGGGTTCAGTGTCTCGCTCAAGGACACTTTGGCATGCAGCTTAGCCCTGACCAAATTTTGGCTTTCTACCCACTGAGCTACAGCCGCCCAATGTTTTGATCAAGTTGTTTTATTTTTATATCTCAAGTGATTTCAATCCTGTCATATTATTTAATGTGGAGAAAATGTCCACCCATCAAGCCAGAATGAAATTCTGGGAAAGGTGAAACATGATCACGAAACATTAAAACGATAGTTTAGTTTAACCCTTAGGAGTCGACGATCATGCCGGCGTGATCAAATCACGTGACTGATTTAAGATGACGAAGCAGCGAGCCGGACCCTCAGTGAGTCTTGGTTCCGGCTCTATCTGTGCCTTCAAGCTATATAACAGTTTTTAAATTGTGTTGATACACCAAGTACAACCGGAGTTATGATAAATAATGTCCGCCACACTTTTTCGCTAACACTGCCGTCACGTTTGCTGCACTTTTCTCATGAAAGTGTCCGCAGTGTTTTTGCAAGTGTTTGCAAGCAAAAAAACACGTTCCTATTGGTGGAAAAAGGCACCACACCAACAAATCACAATATTATATGGCAAAGCACATCATTTGGTTGCTGAGGAACAGGGGGAAGTTGTGGGAGGGTGGATGGCGAAAGAGTGACAGCAACAGTAACAGTGACAGAGACAGCGATGGAGAAAGCAAGTTTTGAGAGTTGAGAGATTTGTGACATTTGGCGAATTTGGAGTGTATAGTTAATGCGTTATGTAGTGTTTGGTGTAATGTGTTTAGTGTGTAATGGAGTCGTTTTTTTGTTTTGTGAGCCAAAAACAATGAGGAGACTGCTGAATGTGGAGCAGGAAGGAAGGAGCTGAAGGAAACCTGAGCCTGAGGCAATGCCTGCATTTAAATGTAAATCGTTACATATACCTTTGTTGATTCCGCACCTGGCTCTACTGTGTACATGTGGGAGACACGCAGGAGAGAGACCACAGGTGCCGTGTTTCCGTAGCACTTCCGTATTACGTGTTTACGTGTTTACTCAAGTGTGCCGATCGTGTAAGTTTGGATTCACTTGTTTTTGAAGTTTGTTAAGTTTTTCTGACAAACAGCGACATAGCACAAACGTTTGTTAAGTCAGGACAGTCAGGACAGAATACGCCTGACTCCCGTCACCTCGTCGCTAAACGTTAGCAAACTAGCTAACCAGCTAGCCACAGGTAGCTCTGGGAGCGACTTACCAGACGCCGAATCTCCTCGCCGGCTGCAGGCATGCTAGCGGTATGTGAATCCTGCCTCCCCACCCTCTCAAAACTGAGGGACAGCGTCTCTGGTCTGAAGGCTGACTTCAAACAGAATGACAAAATCCTTATGGATTTCTCCACAGTCGCCACAAACCAGGCGAAGCTGATCTCCCACCTGAGGACATCCGGCGTTGGTGACCGGAGCATGACGACCATGGACAACACCACCTTGCCATGGACCGGCTCAATCACCACCGAAACTCCGGCACCAGCACTAGCCGAGTCCCGCTGGCACCACCAGGGAGCCAAGCCCAAGTCATCGGCACCCTCCACTGCCTGCCTACGCACCGCGGACCCGCTGTGCCTCAGACGGGAGGATGGAGTGGAGGCTCCGGTGAGCTCAACTCCACTCAGGCTGGGGGACCACTGGTCAGTGGTGCACAGGGGGCTGCTCATCGATCTCCTCCTCCTCCGCCCCCGGATCTTCCACTGGATAACAGGTTTGACATTCTAAACCTGCAGGATTTCCCTCCCGTGGGTGCCATGTCCGGCTCGCCCACGGGACCTGCTCATCCAACTGGTCGTGGCTCTCACCAGCCCAGGGTCCGGGGTCCACCTGTCCAGCCCGATCCCTCCCCTCCATCTCGGCGAGGAAAAACCGCAGCACGGCGCCACAAATCCGAGCCTCAGGCTCCATCCGGCGTCGCCCCATCCCGCCTCCGACGCACCTCCAGGCAGCCAGTGGAGCGGCGCACCCCCTCTGTGCTGGTTGTCGGGACCTCCATGGTCAGGCACGTGGCAGCACACAGCGGCCGGACCTTCTGCCACCCTGGAGCCAGCGTGAAAGAGGTCGCATCCTCTGCCCTCATGCTGAGCGAACAGCACAGCTCGGCCTCCACGCTGGTCCTGGAGGCCGGCATCAACGACCTCAAAAACCAGCAGTCGGAGGTATTAAAACAGGATTACATCTCCCTCGTGGATCGCCTGCTGGACACGGGGAAGCGGCTAATTATCGCTGGCCCGCTTCCCCCACCTAGGTATGGTGACGTCACCACCAGCCGCCTTCGTCAGCTGCACCTGTGGCTAAAGGGGTACTGCCTGACAAAAAGCATCCCGTTTGTTGACAATTTTACAGTGTTTTTAAACAGGCCTAGCCTTTTTAAACGGGATGGCCTCCACCCAAACCAGGAGGGATCACGGCTTTTATCTGTCAACATTGACCTGACTGTCCGTTCCTGCACCACACCGACCTCCTGACTCACGGTAAACACACCTGCCACTCACTCACCCGCACCCGCCCCTACCTACACGACACACGCCCTCCATTCAATCGCCCCCGAGGCACCGGACAACATCCATACCATTGAAACAAGAGTCTCATGCAGACAAATCACACGCAGGACTGTTTTTAGACCAAACTGTGTTTTTAACATTCCTCTGAAAAGACATGATGAGCGCACGTTCAGCACGGACATTAAAATGGCCGTGCTGAACGTGCGCTCTCTTTTAAACAAATCTTTTATCATAAATGATGTAATTTTAGATAACAATTTAGACAACATTCTCCTGACAGAGACATGGCTTGGCACTGATGCACCTGTTGTTCTCACTGAGGCTTCCCCACCAAATTTTAACTTTTTATTTTCTACAAGAGGGGGACAAAAAGGAGGAGGAACTGCATCAATTACTAAAGACACCATGATGTCAAATGAAGTCTTTTTTAACAAATATTTATCCTTTGAATACCATGCCTTTGTTTTTAGTAGCCCCCCCATCCTCTGTATTACAGTCTACAGACCACCCCGCTATTCCACCTCTTTTAACAGTGAATTCTCAGAGCTACTGTCAATAACTCACAGCAATTATAACAGAATATTGATAACCGGTGATTTTAATTTACACATAGATAATTCCTCCGATTCAATGTCGAGAGAATTTTTAAACCTTCTACACTGTCTAGATTTTAATCAGCATGTCACGCAGCTGACCCACAGCAGGGGGCGCACCCTGGACCTGGTCATAACCTATGGCCTGTCCATTGGTGTGCCCTCTGTTGTGGACCTGGCTGTGTCTGACCACTTTTGTGTGTTTTTTACAATCACCAGTTTTAACCAGCGGGAGGCCCCAGTGAGAACAGTGAGGAAACGCTACCTAACTTCTGAAGTGGCTGCAAATTTTATTCAGGTTTTACAGAGCACTCCTGCAGAAATTTTACCAGCACCATGTGATTTTATTGTTGACAGCTTTAACCATAAAATAAAATCAGCACTGGACTCAGTGGCTCCACTTTTAATAAAAAACATTAATACTACACCCCCGTGGAGAAATACAGAAACTAAAAAACTCAAGAGAAACTGCAGGAGTGCTGAAAGGAGATGGAGAAAAACAAAGTTAACCGTTCACCATGAAATTTTACGCGGACACCTCAAAATCTACAATAACGCAGTCAAACAGTCAAGAATCTCCCATTTCCAAAAGCTAATCGACGAACATAAAAACAACCAAAAATTCCTCTTTTCCACAATTGACTTTTTAACAAACACACATTTTAATAGATCCTCCAAAACACCAACTAACGCTCTTTGCGAGGATTTTGCAGACCACTTCAGAAGTAAAATCAATGACATCAGATCGAGTCTCTTACCTCAACAGATTTTAAATGTCGACACACCTGGATCATTGATTTTACCCGAGGAAACACTAGAGAGTTTTGCCCTGGTTGATGCGAGGACACTTGGTCGAGTTTTCTCCCAAGTAAAGCCCACGACCTGCCTATTAGACCCAATTCCCACACCGTTTTTTAAAACACTTTGTGGATTTTTTCAGGATCAGCTGTTATATATGGTGAATTGCTCTCTTCAGACGGGTGTCTTCCCCGCCTCCTTTAAAACGGCAGTGGTGAAGCCCCTTCTGAAGAAGAGCAACCTAGATCCCAACACCTTTAATAATTATCGGCCTGTATCCAACTTACCGTTTTTAAGTAAAATTTTGGAAAAACTTGTTTTCAATCAAGTGAATGACTTTTTAATTGTAAACAACATTTTGGAGAAGTATCAGTCTGGCTTTAGGACGAACCACAGTACAGAGACAGCCCTTTTAAAGATTTTAAACGACATCAGGTGCAACTTAGATAACCATAAACTCACAGTCTTGGTACTGCTGGATCTAACCGCCGCCTTCGATACAGTAGACCATCACATTTTATTAAACAGACTGAAGAACCTGGTCGGCCTCTCTGGTACTGTTCTTAACTGGTTCGTCTCTTACCTCACAGACCGACACTTCTTTGTAAGTATGGATACATGTTCCTCAGAAACCCACAAAATAAAGTGTGGGGTTCCCCAAGGGTCAATTTTAGGTCCAACTCTTTTTAATCTGTACATGCTTCCCCTTGGGAACGTCATCAGGAGGCACGGCATCAGCTTTCATAGTTATGCTGATGATACACAACTGTTTTTTCTTACAGCTCAACCAGGACAAAACAGAGGTTTTACTCATTGGTCCTGAAGGCCTGAAAGAGAAACTTTTACCAAAGTTAAAGGATTTTAAACCATCACAATCTGTAAAAAATCTGGGTGTGATTTTTGACTCTGAGCTCAGTTTTATTCCACACATCAAAAATATAACAAAGACAGGTTTTTACCATCTTAAGAATATAGCCAGAGTCCGCCCGTTTCTCTCTCAGGCCAGCACGGAGGTGCTGATGCATGCTTTTATCTCTTGTCGTTTAGACTATTGTAATGCTCTGCTCTCTGGCCTTCCCAAAAAGAGCATTTCGAATCTACAATTATTACAAAACTCAGCTGCACGAGTGCTGATGAGGACCAGAGGGCGGGAGCACATTACACCGGTTTTAAAGTCACTTCATTGGCTCCCCGTGCGTTTCAGGATTGATTTTAAGGTTCTTTTACTAGTTTTTAAATGTCTTAACGGTCTTGGGCCTTCTTATTTATCTGACCTGCTTTTAGTCTATCAGCCCCCGCGGACCCTGAGGTCCTCTGGCACCGGCCTTTTAACCATACCACAGGTTAGTTCAAAAAAGCACGGGGAGGCGGCTTTCAGTTGTTATGGGCCCCGACTGTGGAACAGCCTGCCGGAGAGCCTCAGGGTCGCAGAGACTGTAGAGGTTTTTAAAAAGAGGCTCTTTTTAACCAGGCTTTTAATTGAAATTTAAATTCTTCTTAATTCCTTTATGCCGTACTAATTAGAGCACTTTTATTTATTTATTTACTTATTCATTCATTTATTTATTTATTCATATAAATCCTTTTTATTTTATTTTATTTTATTTTATTTACCTATTTATTTATTTCTTCTTTTACTGTTTTAATCTCTCATATTTTAACCTTTAGTCCCTCGTGCTTTTAGCCTTTATACTTTTATGTTTTAGTCCCTCGTGTTTTCAGCTTATATGCTTTTGCTTTATTCTACTGTTTTAGTCTGTCAGTTTTTAATCTCCAGTGTTTCCTCATGGGGGCCTGCCAGGCTGGGGGTGGTCTCTGGTCTGGCCGCGGGGGGTTCTGTCCCATGGACAGCTCTGGCCCGGGTGACCAGAGGGCTCTGCACCTTGGTGTGGGGCCTCCTGTCTGCCCGGGTTGGGGTGGTCTCTGTGGTGGTGCTTCCTGCGGCCTTGGCCCGAGATCTCTCCCAGTATGGCTGGCTCCTGAAAGGTAGCTTCCTCCATGCACCAAGTCTCGCTGTCCAGCCATGTCTCTTTAGTGACAGCTACTGCATGGGTGTGTATGAGTGTGTGTGTGTCTGTGTGCGTATGTGTGAGTGTGTGTATGAGTGTGTATGTCTCTGTCCATGTCTGAAGGGGTGGGAGGGTTGGGTTCTTTTAACTATCTTCTCATTTTATTTTGTTGTTTCTACTCTTCTGCTGTTGTTTGTTTATTTCTGTGAGGCACTTTGAGCTACTTTTTTCTGTATGAAAAGCGCCATATAAATAAAGATTGAAAATAAAGATTGAAATTTGTAAATTTCAAAAACTTAGGCACAATTTTAGCAAACAACTATTTTTATTTGCATTTTAAGTAATAAAATTGGTTTGTTAAACATATTTGTGTTTTTCACTGTTTTTGTGATTTTAGGTCCATTGTGTTAACCCTTTATCAGGCAAGCAACTACATATGATCACTTAAACAGACATCCAAAATGGCGCTGTTATGCGGCCTAGTGAGGTCGTAAAACCATGTGATTTATTTCAGCCAATCAGCGACCATTAGGCTACATCACAGATAGTGACATCATGCTATCGGACCAATTAGCAGCGGCCATGAGCATTTCGAATTTCCCTCTTTCGCCAGGACGCACAGGGTGCGGCTTTTGACCCCTACCTACTCCCAGACCGACAGTCGTATTATCAAAACTAACCATGTAAGTTGATGAAACTCACATATTATATGTTTAAATAGCTCAGCTAAATGTTTATATCAATGTTTGTATTGTTTGTTTAAGATTAGTTAAATTAGTTAATTTTTTGGTGTGAAAAATGAAGAGACCATATATGATCATTCGCCCTCTTCAGGTAAAACTAGTGCTAATGACAAAATGTCCATCTTTACACATACGCCCAATGCATGTAGTAAGCCATACTAGGTTTTTGTTTTCTTTTTCTTTTACTAATCACACACTATAATGTGGGACAGTAGTACTCAATCAATCACAGGTTTGTATGACATTATAAAGTGATGCAATAAGAAAATGTAATCCATTTATGGAAATCTTAGCTATAAATAGTGAAATGTATGTGATTTTGATGTTATGACCTTGTAACAGTTTTTTTTTATAACACTCCAATGGCATACATTGGTGTTTATTTTTACTGTAAGCCTTATTACTGCTAAAATGAATTTCATAATCTAATATTTGTGATTTGTTTTGTTTTTCTGATTGAATTATAAAAAAGAACCCATTATTTATAACACAATTTTTCACCTATTATTTGATATTTACAATTTATACACTCCTAATATAAAATATTTTAAGACCAGTTGTACTGTTGGATCTTAAAAAAGGTTTTAAGTAGAGTTTCAAAATGCAAAAAGAAGAAATCAGAGTGACACAAAAAAAAAATTGAGCAAGCAATTTATTGAAAACAACAATTAAACTGAAATAGGCTGTTAATCAGCTGATCAAAAGACCATAGCTCAAAAAAAAAAAAAAAAAAAACCAAAAACCCTGAACCCCCCAAAAAATAGAAACAAAAGGTTCAAAAAAGGACTCAGTAATGAGTAGCTCCACTGTTCTTGTTGACCACTTAAAAAATTCGTTTTGGCATGTTTGATGCGAGTGTTTCCACGAGGCTTGAGGGAACATTGCTCCAAGTGGTGAAGATGGCTTCACGGAGGGCATCCACTGTCTGGAACTGATGTCCATTTTTGTAAACTTCCCTGGCCATCCATCCCCAAATGTTCTCAATTGGATTTAGATCAGGGGAACACGCAGGATGGTCCAAAAGATTGACATTATTCCTCTGGAAGAAGTCCTTTATTAGGTGGGCATTGTGAACTGCAGAGTTGTCCTGTTGAAAAACCCAGTCATTACCAAACAGAAGAGGGCCCTCAGTCATGAGGGATGCCCTCTGCAACATCTCCGCATAGTGTAGTTTCTGGGCTGTTTTCCTCAAAGGTGTCGGCATGTAGTATGTTGATAAAAGAATTCTGCGGAGGCAAGGCTGGGTGGAATGATAGAGCAGTCTTTATTTAAACAGACTTCAAGTGGCCTAGCGTCCGAGCAGAGTGTGGCCCCACATCTGATGTTCTCCAATCTAGGGCAAAGTAATGCCAAACGTTTTTGCCCTCTGCCCTATCAGAACTCCTACGCCTTCGATCTTAGGAATTCTACCAAGTGCCACCCCTCCCTCGTCTCTACTCATGGGGTCCTTCTTAAAGTCCCTTGGGCAGTACCTGCCTACTCCTGATTGGTCACGGTGGTGGGTTGAAGGTCCATCTACCCAATCAACTAGAAAAGGATGTGGTCCATCTCCCAAATCTGTTACTGTCACTCCTTCGGTCTTGTACTCCTAAATTACCTAAATGAGCCCTCTATCCTTTTCTGGAGATGTATGTGTTTAGATATCATCCTCCATCTGACACAGGAGTCAGGCTCCAATTTAGTCCCTATAGTGGCCCTTGGAGCTGTGAGCCCCGTATTGTCTGCATTCCTTACCTCACACAAGGAGGAGGAACAGGTTATATTTAAACTGAGTTGAATTAAAGGCCAGAATATGGAATGTTGGTCCATAACCCTCAGGATCTTTTAAGATATTCAAAATGACTGTCCTACTGTGTCCAACCTTAGCAGCGATGGAGCCTTGTGAGAGGCCTTACTTATGCAGCTCAACAATCTGACCACGTTCAACAAGAGAAAGCTTTTTGGCTTTTGCCATCAGAAGGTCATGACAGTGTGAATGCAATGAAAATGACATTAAATCCACATTTTTGCACAGATTTTGGCTTTTAAAGACTGTGGTCTTAAACTTTTGATCAGCTGATGAACAGCCTATTTCAGTTTAATTGTTGTTTTCAATAAATTGCTCACTCTTTTTTTTGTGTCACTCCCATTTCTTCTTTTTGCATTTTGAAACTCAGAACGTTTTTAAGATCCAACAGTGCAAAATGTAAATTCTTGCAATTTTTCAACTGGTCTTAAAGGTCCCATATTATACTGTTTCACACAGCTGTCAGAGGTCCAACAGCTCTGTATTCGATATGCATGGCCCCAAACCCATCCGTGGTCCTGAATTTCAGCTGTCTAAAAGTTGCTCTACAGAGCTCCACTCAGAGCAGTCTGTTTCTGTGCCTGCACCTTTAAATACTAATGAGTGCCATCTGTCAACGCCACTTGGAGAGCCCTGCTTGCTATGTCACTCTCAGGGAGAGGATGCACCTTGCGTTAGCAGTAGCATGCGCTAATGTTTACAGTGTATATATATATATATATATATATATATATATATATATATATATATATATATATATATATATATATATAAAATAAATAATAATATATATATATATAATATATAATATATATAATATATAATATATATATATATATATATATATATATTTATATATATATATATATGCACTTCCAGAGGAGAGGGAGGAGTTAATTATTTTTGTCATCATAGGGGAAATGGATGGGAGACAAGCTTTGATGAGGGTCGTGGGGAGAGGGGTCAAGCTGATAGGTAGTAGATATGGCTTTACGGATGAGGTCAGAAATGGTGTATTCCGTTAATGGGATGAAGTTGGAGAGGGTGCTGATGGGTGGCCCCCGAGGAAACCATCCAAGGTGGCTCCACTGAAGAAATGCAAGTTGAGACCTACTGGAGGTGGATGGTGTGGATTTTGGTGTCGAAGAATTGCAGAAAAGCATTGCACTGATCAGTGGAGATGTTGAGGGGGAGGGTTCTAGGAGGCCGACGTAGGTGGCTGACTGATGAGAAGAGGGCCTTTGCCAGTGCTGATTAGGTTGGCATAGTAGGAAGTTTCAGCAGCGGAGAGGCTGCTCTTGTAGTTGTGTAGATGTTCAGCGTAGATTTGGGTGTGCAATGAGAGTCCATTCTTTTTGCACAATCACTCAGTGGCGCGTAAGTGGCGGCTTTGGGCAGGGTGGATAACTCACTATGATTGACAGTACGGGTGATAATCTGAGGGGGGTGGGGCTCGGTGGACCAGAAAGTGCCGATGTTTGAATACAAACAACGTGACAGCAATACAAAGTTCCGACCAGATCCATGGTGCACATATCTTGGTCGTTTGGGAATGTTACGATGGGCAAGTAAAGCTGGAGGGGTCCTGAAGTGGGACCAGAGACACAGCAGCTCCGTTGTGGAGTATTTCAACTGCAGGGAGGCCTTTGTGATGGTGAAACATAGAGCGATCCAGATAAAGAGTTTGAAAATCCACATGATGGTGAGAAAAGTCTGGAATCAGTGTAGTCCAGCAGGTTGATGGTCCAGGTGATGATGTGGAGGCTATGAGTCCAGATTGGCAGGTGCGATGGAATAGAATGTAGGCCTAACTGGTTGTAGCCACAATGCTACGCTCCAGGATGCTACACTCCAGTCGGCAGGCGGGCAGACATCATGCACCAGGACAGAGCAGGACCAGTGTTAGTTATAATCCACGGGGATGACTTGGTACCCAGGAAAGCATGCAAGTTAGCAGCGGACAGCCCCGATCAAGCATACTTAGCAAGACACACCAGATCATTTTATCCAGCCACACAGTGCACAGGGGAGATCCGACCGTCCCGCAGAGGTGAGTCCCTTACCGGCAAGGTTAGCTTCAGGCTACTGAGCATAGACACAGTAGCGCTGAACGCACAGTAGCAGATTGTTGGACTGTTGTTGTCGTTATACTCAGGATATCGTCAGCCTTGTCTCCTGTTGTGTAAATGAGAGAATTAACCTGGTACACTGGTCTTTTTCTTTCAAACCAGAAGCAAGCCTGAATCGTTCAAACCATGTTATCAATGCGGGACACAATCTTGGCTCGAAGTTGAATGGTCCCGGTGGTGTGATGGTAAATGTGTGGGCCATGCTGTGTGCTTTTTGCTTGTCACTAGCTTGTTGTTAGCTTTTTCTTGGTCCACAGGTCACCCATTCTCACTCTCCACAACATTAAACTGCTCCGACTTGTTGACTGTGCCTTTAGATTCTGTCATGATTTATAAGCTGACCCGATGTATTGTTCCTCTATACCAGTGGTCCTCAATAGGCGGCCCCCAGGCTGCACCCGGCCTGCCGGCTTCCTATTTGTGGCCCCCAAACTGTTATTCCTTCACTATGTGTTTTGGTTGGGCTGGCACGTGTATACCGGGACTTGTCTCCATGCCAACGATACACAGACAGCTGGGTCACTGCAAGCGCAATTTTAAAATTTCACTTTTGTTTTTGGAGCAGTTCGCATATTGACATTTTGTCAGCTGTAGGAGCTGGCAATTCAAAAAGTGTGGACTGAAAAACGTGCACTTGTTCTCCCTCCAACCAGCACAAAACCCATGTGCTTCATATGCCAGGAGACGATAGCTGTGATGAAGATTTCCAATTTGAAATGACATTATGAGACAAAGCACAGGAATTTTGAAGAGACATTTACTCAAAATTCAGAGGTAAGAACAACAAAAATAAATGCACTGAAATTGTCATATCAAGTTGCAAGCAGGATTCCTGTCACATCTATGACACAACAACAAAAAGCCATAGAGTGCACCACCACTGGACCAACCACAGCCATTACAGGACCAACATTTTTTAACTCTGTATCTTTAAACATTACAGTTACAGCTAAAAATGACAAGAAAAATAAACAAGTTCACTGATTTCACATATCTCTGCAATGGAAATCAAGCTGCAAATCCGGTTGTCTAACTGAAAGACACCGTAGCGGGTAGTGTGATATCACAGTGATTCAATCTATAGTCTTTATGTTTTTGTATTAAGAGTGTTGAGATTTACTTCTGCATCAAGAGATCCTGAAACCCCTCTTCCAACAAAATACCAATGGGCCACATACAAACTGTTATGGCCATCTGTATCGGGCTGCTGATTCTGAGCTTTTAACAGTTCAGCAATTACAACATTCTTTTAACATCCAGCAGGATTGTCTTTAAACCTTAGAAATACTAACATCTTACATTAGAGTCTCAAAAGTGTAATATCACTAAGCAGATCAGTGAATTTGGTTTGGTAGTCCACTGTATTAGACACGACAGTGCATCTCCCTTTGACGTATCTGAAAAAACTGGAAAAGGACAAAGCCATTGACAGGCCATTATATTATTGACTGTACCCTGGGGAATCCATCCCATGCACCTATGGACTCTCCAAGATACACAAGGGAGGAACACCACTCAGACCCATCAGCAGCAGCATAAACTCAGTTACCTATAATTACAGATGTCACGAGAACCGATACTTTTGATACCTTTCAATTCTTAAATGTCAAAACACCGATGATGCCCATAGATGCCCATATAGTACCTCTCGAAGTGAACGGGATCACTTCATGGACTGATTCGTTCCTTTCTCAGTTCAATTGAGCTCAGCTGCAAACATGCCAGTCGGGAGTGGAACTGCCGCGACTCACAGAGAACTGTGAGGACGTGATTCTCGTTCGCGCTGTGATTAATTCATGATTCGCGAACCTACTGCACACAGAGAACTGACGCTCAGTAACCGTACTGCTAAAATTAGCGCGTTCGCGAGCGTGATTCTCAGCAGCTGCCGTCACTCATGTTCTGCTGATTCAGTGACAGCGCGAACGTGATTCACGTCCTCAGCAGGTCGTTCGTGAACCAGGGACAGCAGGTCGTGAATCACGTTCCCCTGTGATTCGTTCATGATATGCGAACCTAACTGCAGGCAGAGAACTGATGCTGAGGACGTGATTCTCGTTCACGTACTGTGCTGAAAGTGGTGCTGTGTCTCTCACTCAGCCAGGGCAGAGGAGATGATTCACGTTCAGTAACCATACTGCTAAAATTAGCGCTGTGTTGCTAACATCCGTGTAGCATCATGTTAAGTGATTTTACTGTGCACAGAGGACACTTTCACTGTGTAGTAATTTTAGTGCATATATACAACTCTGAGCAGCGCTGCATCTCCCGCGAATGATTGTGTACTATAGTCCCTGAACACACCGTCCCTCAGTAAGTGAACGTGAACCTCAGGGCTGAATTATTAACTGAATGACAGATCATTTGGCTGCTTATCAGTTCAGGGATTTAGAGAGCACTGAACAATTCGGTGAACGAATCTTTTGAACGAATCATTTTAATCAACGGATTCTAGAGATTCAGTGCAGTAGAAAGAACTGCCATTCCCATCACTACTTCAGAAGTAGTAGGTCAGGAACAAGTGGAACTACACATGGCAGGCATAACAAAAAACACCTGTGGAAGGTGGCAACGGCAGCTGCAGTAATAGCAATAGAAATAGCGATAGCGTATGCGGCAGATGACTGTGACATTATCATTAACCCGCAGAAGCCATTGTGCAAACGATGCTACTGTGGTCTTCAGACCAAGGGAGGTAATATTTCCAATTTAGCAAAGCACTGTCATCCAGATTTGTTTAAATAATTCATGGTGAGCTCTGATTCATATTAACAACATCCAAAGGATGAATGTTTTCTGTTTTGTTTTGATGTTTAATCTGTTGTACTGAAATACACATTACATGATGTTTGGGATGGTGGGCACATTTGTTATGGCTTAGGTTATGCATGTAGCTTATGCTGTAGCTTTAACATTTTTTTAACATTAACATTTTAACACAACTCTGTTAGGAGAGAGAGAAAGAAAGCATGTCTCTTGCAAAAATCGTGTCAAAACTAGTGAAATTCACAGAATATCTTAATTTAATATAATTACAAATTAATATGCAATTGGTTTGTCAAACATGATTACGCCCCAAAAAACAATTTTTACCACATAAAAGACAATTTGCGAGTGACAGAGCTGCAATTTTGCCATGACCACACTGAATGCCACACTGAACTGCTTCCTAATTGATAACTGGATAGTGCACTAGTACATTAGAGTTAAATTTGCAATTGAAAACAAGTGCAGTGCTGCTGTCCCATTCTTGGCTTTTTTAAAAAATCAATAGACAGCTCTGATTTTTATGTTAATGTTTTAAGTTAATGTTTTAAAATGAACTGCCTGCCACCACCTGTCTGTGACTTCAAATGACTGCATCTACTGTACATATGCGTGCGGGCTGGAGCTAATGTGCAGGGCAGGCAGGTGCTTGCACTTTATACCTGTGCTCTTTCTTTGATATTTTTAAAATATCTTAATAAAGAAATTCATGTTCCAAGTTCACGCACATGGAATCTTAGAAAATCCTTTTTTTTACTGTGGCATCGAAATTGGCATCGAGAAGTTCAAAGTTCAAAGTTGGCTTTATTGTCAATGCTGCAATATGTGCAAGACATACAGAGAATTGAAATTCTGTTACTCTCTACCCACAATGAGTGTAAAAAAAGTAGAAGTAAAAGTAAAAATGAAAAAATAAAGATTTAAATATAGATTTTAAATATATACAGGTGACATCACGGAATGTAAACATGTGAAACATTTGTACATAGTGCAATTTGCAATTTTTTTTATTTTTTTTATTTTTTATTTATTTATTTATTTATTTTTTCTAAGTGTTCTTTTACTGAGTTTTACTGAGTTTGTAAAGTGGCTGGTGCCTTTTGGGCGGGGGGGGGTCAGTAATGTCCGTGGGGGGAGGGGGGGTCAGGGGGGGGTCAGCAAGGTCCAGAGTTTGTGGGGAATCGTGTAATTTTACTGGTATTGGCACTAACTACTGAATTTTTGGTATCGTGACACCCCTACCTATAATATATCTATGCACTTAGCCAGTATCCTAGCTCTGTTGGTCAGTAACACTCAACACCACATCAAAAAGTCAGAGGATTTTGCCAACAAGGTGAGAGAAATAACACTGGACACAGACAAAACAATGGTTTCTTATGATGTAACCTCACTTTTTACATACATTTCTACTCAAGAAGCCGTAATATAAATACAGTAGACAATATCATCAAGTTTACACAGGATGGTGTCATAGGAGACAGTCTCCCCTTCACAGACTGTGCAGTACACATTGAGGAAGACAGGCGTCACAACATTGTACAGAAAAAACTATGCACACAGATCAATACGTGCTGTTTGATTCTCATCACCAACTGAAGCACAAGCAGGGGGTCATCAGAACCCTAAACCATCAGGCTGAGGTCATGCCCAGAAAGACCGAGGGTAAAGAGCAGGAACAGAAGCACATCAAGGGAACACTTAAAACCTGTGGCTACCCAAACTGAACCTTTGCCAAAAGATCCTGAGCAGACAGAGAGGAGGTGAAGAGAAACCATAACAACATCATCAATCCCTACGTCGCGGGAATATCTGAGAAACTCAGGAGGATCTTTAATAAACATCATATCCTGGATCACTTCAAACCTACCAACACACTGAGGCAGAAACCTGTCCATCCTCATTTTTATACCACCATTTTTTTGGCATCCCTTCGCACAACAGGAATTTATTTATTCATTAAAAAAACCCACACGAAAAAGGCACTCTTTAATATAAGGCAAAAAAGGCAGGGGCTCAAGCACCCCTTGGGGCCCTATGTGTGCACGCGCCTGTTCCTAACAGCTCTGTGAGGACATTCCCACACAGAGTTTGAAAGCCTGCAACTCCCCTCCAGTTAGTTACAACTGAAGAAGCCTCTTGGATGAGAGGTGAAACGTCTTTAACAAACTGAAAACAAGTCCAGTTGCCTACAAAACAGCTATTAGAATTACCATGACCCGAATGACTGAGAACCGTCATCAACAAAGTTCATGATATTTCACAGAGCCAGAGCTACAGATTATGATAATAAAAGCTATAAACAGACTTTAGATTGGGATATTCATAGAACATAAATATCGCAGTCTGTGGATTGATAAATAAGTAAAAAAACACTTAGAGAATCTTGTGTGCC
This sequence comes from Acanthopagrus latus, assembly GCF_904848185.1. Classification (NCBI taxonomy): domain Eukaryota; kingdom Metazoa; phylum Chordata; class Actinopteri; order Spariformes; family Sparidae; genus Acanthopagrus; species Acanthopagrus latus. Next base: position 30,279,668 of record NC_051049.1, on the reverse strand, counting down.
GACTGAGACAAAAAATGTCCACTTCCACTGGATTCAAATCATCTTCTCTATGTTTTGTAGAAAAACGGGTTGCTGAGGCAGTCTAGGCACCAGCCTCTTCATCTCTTCAACTTCTGGACTAGTGTTCTGTACTCTAGATTTATTATTGGTGATGATTGTGGCACACATCATTGTATTTTAGATGATGAGGTTGGGTGGTCTTTCCTCAAAGAAAGACGTGATAATCATTTTTCCTCTATATATAAAAAGCCCTAACTAGAAAGTTCTCACACTATCATCAAGGTAAGGTCCAAACGCTGAAAGACTGCTTTTAATTTTATAGACCCATCTCCTGGAACAAAATGTTGCACCTAATCAAAATCACTACCCTTGTACCCTTTAGCCATCTCAGAAGTTTGATCTTGAACCTCCCAACCACCAGTTGTAATTGTTTTTTATTTTTCTATTTTTATTACCATCCACTTAAGGGATAATGCAAAACGAGGTGAATCCTAGTGGTGTCAATATGTAAATGTTAATTTACACCTTCCAGCCAATCAGAATCCAGTATCCACCCAGACCATGTTGTAACTTATTTTAATTGTCACCATTTGATGTGACTGTCTCTTTGTTTTATTTGCAATTATTTTATCTATTAAATTATTCCAGCATAACTGCAAGGTTTTAGTGGTCTTACTTAACTGAATGTTATCTCACACTATTTTGGTGTCAAATTATCTGACATGGCTTTGGCTTTTTATTAGCCTGTTGTGGGTCTGTTTTTATGTTGTCAGCATTTCTCCTTGTTGTTCTCACCTTACGTCTTTTTATTTGTCTCAATGTCATTGTAAATGAAGGTTGCCCCCAATGATCTCTCAAGTTTAAATAAAGGCTGAATGATTGACTGACTGATTGATTGATTAAATGTTTGATATATCCTAATGACTTATCATGGCAGCATTTTTGCGAGCTTCTGCTGAGGGCCCTACTGAAGCTGATGCAGTCAGGCGAGGCTGTACACTTCCTATAAATCTGCATACTCTTCTTGACTCTTTTTAAAGTATTTTTTTTGGCCTTTATTGATAGTACAGCTTTTGGGCTTTATTGATAGTACAGCCTTTATTGATAGTACATTTTAGGGAGTGACATACAGCAAAGGGTCCCAGGCTGGGACTCTAACCCAGAGCCACCGCAGCAAGGACAAAGCCACTGTACATGGGACACCTGCTCTACTAACTGAGCTAAGTGGCATCCTGACTCTTACTCTTATGTGCCAGCTAAGACAGCTGCTTTGTACCAAGTCATTGAGCAGCCTGATCTTTGTTGCTTTACCATCTATGGTTCAGAACTATTAATACTTCCATACACTATTTCTCATATGCTGTGTTGTGATTGTCATGTCAGGATGGCTCAACTTGCTGATGTCCTCCATTCTGATAGCAAACAACATAGCTACTATCGTGGTGTTGGTGATTGGGGCATGCAATAAGGCACTCCAAAAGTTAACCATCATCTTGATGGTTAACTTTTGGAATGCCTTATGCTGGATAGAGAAGAGAAATTACTGTCTGTTAATAATAAATTCCATTCAATACATTATGACTGAATGCTGAATTTGAACACGTGAATTTCCAATAAAATAAGTTGGTCCATTTTTTCTGTTTTTTTTTAAAAATCTGTTTTACCACATCAGTACGAAACCAAAACACACAGAAATGGATCAAAAGGGTGTGATAATAAAAACATCATAATCCTTGTAAAAAGTGTGGTGGTGTGTTGTGTCAAGTTTACATACATAATAAGAATAATTGCTTAGGAACAATATAGTTGAACAGCCCTGTTCCAGAGCAAGGAAAACACAGTGATTCTTAGTTTCAGGTGATTATACTCAAATGAAAACTTCGTCATGAATATCATTCACAATTTTTGCACTCAACTTCATTCTTGTAAGTGTTTTGTAATGTTCCTGACATTATAAAGTAACTTAATGTTGACTTACTCTGTCACTGGAAAAGCATCTTCTTTGAAAGATGTCAATAGCTCCATGGACTTGTCAGTCTTGAAAGACTCACAGCTGCATTCAGGTTCAGGTCCAGCATAATCTGGTGTGTCCTGCTGTCCTGAGCTGGAACACAGCACACGCAGAGCTTTGAGTGTGAATAATGATAGCAGATCTTTATAGTTCTGATCTTTGATGTTAAGAAAAAATGTGTATAGGTAGAGATTCTTATCTCACCTCTGAGATTTGGTTTGGCTGTCATGTTCCCCCTGCAGAGGGGTTTTACAGGGAAGGACTCCCTCCACGCCATCATTACACTGATGCTTCATCATTACACTCATGCTTCTTAACCCACACACGTTTACATTTAGGGCAATTAGCAGACGCTTTTGTCCAAAGCAATTTGTACACTGATGTCTGTGGCTGCCATGCAAGGCGACCTTCCAATAACAAGATGCTGGCTCTAGCCCTGAGCCACAGCCACACATACTTTCATCTGGAGAAGAAACACAAATCATTAATCACCTCTACCATTTGTCCAGTAGATGGAGTCATGAAGCTGCAGTGAAATGAAGAGCAGCTCAGCACACACACAAAAAGCATGGAGGACCATTTACATTGACGGACACACAATTACAATTAATGTAAACATCTGTCATGAGCGATCCGAAACTGGACATCTTAAAGTCTGTCAGTTCACAGCTGACATGATCCCATGTCTGAGTGACAATTTGTGAGGAAGAAGTTAATGTAGCATTTGCTGAATATACAGTGGCTTGCAAAAGTATTCACCTCCCATGAACTTTTTCACATTTTGACCACAAATTTAAATTAATTTTATTGGGATTTTATGTGATAGACCTATGGAGTTAGATTTTTTATGTGATAGACCTATGGAGTTAGATTTGTGTCTTTATTACATGGGAGAAAATAAATGATCTTAGAGAAAAAAAAATGTTTGAGAGAAAGTTATCACACTGACAGCAAAAAAAGCATTTTAAGGGAGGAAAAAAAATATCTGAGAGAAAAAGTTTTCATACCAATAGCAAAAAATAATATTTGAGACTGAAAAAAAGTTTTGAGAGAAAGTGTTTTCAGAACATAAAAACATAAAAAAAAACATAAATTTGAAAATTTTCAAATTATTTCTGAGAAAAAAATACTCTCTCAAAATACTTTAACTCTACTTTTTTTCCTATCAGTGTGAAAACATGTTCTCTCTAAAAAAAAATGTGTTTCTCTCAAAAAGTTTTTCTTCTCTCTCTCTCAAAACCTCTTTGTCTTTGCTCTCGATGCATACTGGCAGGATTTTGCTCTCTGTGAAAATAATGTCATGAGTGGCACCACGTTCCTATTGGCCAGTCTGGTGAGAATAGTCTTGGGAGTCGAATGGAATCATTACACCGTAGCCACGGAGATGCCAATGTTTGGGTAAGATGATGACACACACAACTCGATGGCTAGCTAGCTGAGCAAGTTGGAAACCAAAATCATTCCCATCATGGGAATGATTGTCTAGCCCTAACAGGTTAGAGAGTAACAGATCAGAGGTATTAAAGGATGTTTAACTGGTTAGTAATGTGGAATTCAGCTCAGCTAATATCACTGAAGATTAAACATTAAATAGGCTAACCTAAATGTAGGCTAGTTTGCCATTACTGATGTGTTTGTCAGATTGTCATGGACAAAGAATAGCACTCATATTCATGAATGTATATTATATTATTAGCATGCTAATTGCTAGTAAAGCTAACCGCTAATTAGCCATCATGCTAGGTAATCTTGCAAACTCACCTGATTTATACTATTTTTAAATCAATTGCCAAATGAATATGTTGATTTAGATAGTTTCACTCCTTATTTAATGAGTAGTGAGCTAGTTTCTACCTTTGCACTTGCTAGAGTCAAAGCACCTGAAGAGTAATTGCTTATTCATCATATACAACCTCATGGACATCTTTCAGCTAGTCAGCATGGAAAGTGGCAACCCTATAACTAGATAGCTAACGTTAACTGGCTGTTTCTCTGATCAATGCTCTCCTTGCCCAGCCTGTCAGTTTAGATGGACAGCCATGTCTTGGTAGGTTTGCAGTTATGCTATACTCTTTCCATTTTTGGGTGATTGATTGAACAGTGCTTCATGAAATGTTTAAAGTTTGGGATATTTTTTCATGTCCTAACCATGCTTTAAACTTCACCACACCTTTATCCCTGACCTGTCTGGTGTGTTCCTTGGGCTTCATGATGCTGATTGTTCACTAATGTTCTCTAACAAACCTTTGAGGCTTTACACTGAGATTAGATTACACACAGGTGGACTTCATTTACTAATTAGGTGACCTCTGAAGGCAACTAGTTGCACTGGAGTTTATTCAAGGGTATCAGAGTAGGGAGATGAATTAAACCATGTATTATTTTCCTTCCACTTCACAATTATTCACCACTTTGTCTTGGTCTATCACATAAAATCCCAATAAAATACATTCATATTTGTGGTTAAAATGTGATGAAATGTGGAAAAGTTCAAGGGGGTGAATAATTTTGCAAGCCACTGTACAAGAAGGTCCAAATCTAGAAGAACTAGTCAGAGAGTTTCACAGAGTTTATAAAGTGTCTCCTAACTCAACAACTCACTAAACTGAGACATTTGTTAAGGGATATTGGTTACTGTTAAGTGTATTTGTAAAATTTGACATGTTTCGTGTCAATAAAATTAATTGAAACATTGTTTTCATACAGCTGCTAAATGTGGCAGCAAGGGAGTTTTTGTGTAGCTGCCAGTGTCTGACTTCACAATTTCACTCTGGCCTTGGTCAGCAGTTGGGAGCAGTGTTGTTTGAACCTAAATATAGAGACTAATAAAAGGATGACAATAGTATTAATAAATAATGATAACTTAAGGCCCATGACTTAAAAGCAGATACGTTCCTTCAATCGAAGGGCAATGTAAAACCAAACTGGAGACTAAAACGCACATTAAAACATGGCTTATTTGTTATTTGACATTTGAATGATCATAAAGGATGGGACAACCCAAATAACCACGAGTAGCATTTCGGGCATCTGTGTTTAAGTGCTGCTTAGCAGCAGAGTTGAAAATTACAATAAAAGTCCAGGTCAATTCCAGTCCAGCAGATTCTCTCCTATGTACAGTTTCTGGGCCTCCGTAGCTCCAATGTCGCTCTGAGGTCAGCTGCTAGGGCATTTTCTCCCTGTCTAAAGATGATATTGCTGGGCAGCCATTGCTGACCGCGGCCACAGTGAAACTGACTTGGCAGACACGAACTGCTTCAAAGTACCAAGAAAACATACTGTATTATAATAACCTCCCTGTTTTCAAAATCCTACTTATATAAAGTCTAGTACACATTTCATCAGCAGTAATGTACTCGTCCTACAGTTAGACTTCTCCTGGAGGATTTAGTGATCTACTTGAAAACTGTAGGCTACTTCTATGACGCTGAGGTTAGCCTCCAATTCAGCAGCTTCAGATTCGGCACTTAAGGAGAAAGTTAAGAGGAAATTAACGTGACGTGCAGTGCGACTGTTTGTACACTGATTGTCTGTTTTTTGTGACATTTCTTGATGGAAAAAACATTTAGACATTTTAGGTAAGACATTAACGTTGCCTGACACCCGCTATTGTATTTGTGAAACGTTTATTTTATTTGTGAAAATGCTAGAGGGGAGATTTCACCGTTTTTTGTTTGATACCTACAGACTGCATTAGACCAGGTCCAGATCAAAAACCACTGTACCCACACTTCTCAAATCTGGACTAGATTAATCTACAGGCCCTGAAGATTCATTCAGACACAGTTTCTGATCTGTGAAACCTTTATTCTATTTGTGAAAATGCAATACAGGCAGATTTCACTGTTTTCTCAGCATATAGACCACATTAGGCACAGTGGTTTTTGATCAGGACCTGGTCTAGACTTCACAAATCTGGATTAGATTATCCTACAGAGGCTAAACATTTATTATAATACAGTTTCTGATCTGTGAAACCTTTATTCCAGGGGTGTCCAAAGTTTTTATAGTGAGGGCCAAATGCTGTCCTTTCGATTGAAGGATGGCTGACATGTCAGGAGAAAGTTTGGTGGTTGAGACACAAAGGACCTCACAGAGATGGCTAACAGTCATTCTGGTTCTCAGTCTGCTTTTGTTCTGATTTAACAGAGAAAATGTTTGTTCACATATGTATGTTGAGCCGAACAGGCTCATCATTCTTTTTGAGTGGTGTCTCATCAGAGGGAGCGTGGCATTATCCAAACTCTGATAGAAGTCAAGGAGGGAGAGAAGCTGATGTTGACTCTTGATGTTGACTGCATTTTCTCTTCCACTTCTTCTGCATCCACCAGGAAGGGGGTTGAGAACAGCTTGGTTTGTTTTTCAATGACAGAAAAATCTTGGAAATGCTGGTTGAATTCTGTCACGAGAGATGCAATCACAGACACATATTTCTCTTTTTTAGCAGAAAGGTTGGCCTTTGGGAAAGCAGACTTGATTTCAGACAGCGCAGGGAAGTGTGCAGCATTAAAGCTTCGTAGTTGTGTCTCAAACAGGCGGAGCTTTACACAGAAGGCTTTCATGTGCGCATACAGGTGTGGCACCAGCTGTTCTTTGCCTTGTAGGTTCTTGTTCAGTGTATTCAGATGATGAGTAAGATCAACTAAAAATGCCAGGTCTGCCAGCCACAGTGGGTCACTCAGTTCATGAAGAGGTCAGCCTTTCTCCTTCAAAAACTGGTCGATTTCTGATCTCAGCGAATAAAACCGCTTCAACATAGCACCGCAGCTGAGCCAGCGCACATCAGAGTGGTAGAGTACATTCCCGTATCCAGCATCCACATCTGATAGAAAAGCTTGAAATTGTCTGTGGTACAGTCCTCTAGCTCGAATTATGTTGACAGTTTTAACAAAGTGTTCATCACATCGTCGAGCTGGACAGTCTTGGCACACAGTGCTTCTTGCTGGATTATACAGTGCATCCTAACAGTCCCACCTCCGCTCTCTTTTACCTTGGTGCACACTATCGATGCCATTCCTTTGCGCTCGCCCGTCATGGCTGGAGCTCCATCTGCTGTTACTCCACAAAGCTTGTCCCATTTAAGCCCCATCTTTTCAACTGCCTCTGACACAGCTTCAAAAATATCTCTACCCGTCATTGTGCCTTTTAGGCTCATCATATCAAGCAGCTCCTCCGTACAGCAAAAATTATCATCTACTCCCCGCAAAAAAATTAACACCTGCGCAGTGACTGTGGCATCTGTGCTCTCATCGCATGCTATCGAGAAAAAATCAAAAGCACAAGCTTTGTCTCTCAGCTGAAGTTTCAAGTTAGCTGACAAGTCCTCGATTCTCCGTGCCACTGGATAAGCTCACGTTGTTGAAATCCTGCACTTTTTCCGGGCACATTATTTCTGTGACTTTGTTGAGGCACTGCTTTATGAAATCACCATCTGAGAACGGTTTGCCGTGCTGAGCAATAAGTTTAGCGACTTCATAGCTTGCTGTTGTGGCGTTTTCCTGTATTTTGTTAACATGAAAAAAAAAAAAAAAAAAAAAAAAAAACTGTTGTTGAGCTTGCAAGCTAGCTGCCATTTGCTTGACTTTCTGTGTGTTCGTTCGGCACCGGTGTACGATGTGTAGCTCCGATGTTTGGTCTCATAGTGCCGATGGACATTATAGTCTTTCATCGCAGCAACATCTTCATTGCAAATCAAACAGACGCACTTTCCGTTGATTTCTTTGAAAAAATGTTCATTTTCCCACCGTGTCTGAAATCTTCTACACTCACTTGCTGTCTTGCGTTTCTTCGGTGCTGCCATTTCTAGTGACTCGTGGTAAAGTTTTTTCTGTGCTGAATTTTGTTTAGTGAAGAGGCACCTTTTCTGTGGCTGGCTCCCTCTAGTGTTGAAACTGAGAAGTGCAACAGAGTTGAGCTAAAGCTATTTGTGCGGGCCATATTCAATTATATTTTCAGAATTTGCTGCAGGCCAATAAAAACTGGACCGCAGGCTGCAGTTGGCCCACGGGCCGTAGTTTGGACACCCCTGCTTTATTCTATTTGTGAAAATGCAACAAATGCAGATTTCGCTGTTTTCTCAGCATATAGACCACATTAGACCTGGTCTAGGTCAAAAATCACCTTACCTAGACCTCTCAAATCTGGTTTAGTTCATCCTACAGAGGCTAAACATTCATTATAACACAGTTTCTGATCTGTGAAACCTTTATTCTATTAGTGAAAATGCAATAAAGGCACATTTCACTGTTTTCTCAGCATACAGACCACATTAGACCAGGTCCTGATCAAAAACCACTGTACCTAGACTTCTCAAATGAGGCCTTGATTATCCTTTGGATTGTGGCAACCGTTGCAATTAGTGGCCATATGGTTATATTTATAACCCCTCCCACTAAAAAAAAAAACAAAAAAACAAAATCTGTTGCCAGGCAAATCAAAAAATCCAACAAATGACATGCCCCACTGAGTACAGCCAATGGCTTTTTTTAAATTAACCAGGGTCTCATTTACAAGGGACCTACCTGAATTATTAAGTAAGATAATGTAATTATTTTAAAGCTGGCTTTAAAATACACAGCAGTGCGTAAGTGGTGTATGTGATATTAAAGTAATACCAGCAGTCATTGCATGAAAAGAAACTTTTTTCTACAAATGTGATAGATCAAGTTATTATAGACAGAATAATATATTGAGTATATAGAGGAGAAATATTGCCTCGTCGACAAATTTAAACCAAACAAAATGTCCTTTTTTTTAAAAAAATTTTTACACTGTGTTCATTAGGACATTGTTGACACATTTTATGACTATTATGTTAATCATAAGTCATATGTAATAATAAATAAAAAAAAGACACAACCTTACAAAAACATACTTGAGACCATAAAACTTGGACCATGTTAAAAAACAAAAAAGGTTGGTCCAAGTAATAATTTTCATACAGGAATGCAAAAGAAACATGGGTCTATATAGACCACCCAACAAAGATTTATTCTCCAAAATATTTAGTACACTGTTAACACAGAGAATACTATTCCTGTAATTAGTTCTTTGGAGGCCTGTGATCTCATGCAGCCAAAACCTGTAATGTGATCTCAAAGGAAAAAACATGAGCAGACATTAAAAAAAAAAACAAAAAAACTGTTAAACACCAAAAATCCAAAGCTAAACTTATTTTCTACTGCTGGATGCTTTTTAGCTTTACTTATGATCAGAAACTGTGTTATAATGAATGTTTAGCCTCGTTGGGATAATCTAGGCCACATTTGAGAAGTCTAGGCATAGTGGTTTTTGACCTGGACCAGGTCTAATGTGGTCTATGATGAGAAAACGGTGAAATCTGCATTTATTGCATTTTCACAAATAGAATAACGGTTTCACAGATCATAAACTGTGTCTGAATGAATCATCAGGGCCTGTAGATTAATCTAGTCCAGATTTGAGAAGTCTGGGTACAATGGTTTTTGATCTGGACTTGGTCTAATGAGGATATGCAGAGAAAACAGTGAAATCTGCCTTTATTGCATTTTCACAAGTAGAATAAAGGTTTCACAGATCATAAACTGTGTTATAATTAATCTTTAGCCTCTGTAGGATAATCGAATCCAGATTTGAGAAGTATGGGTACAGTGGTTTTTGATCTGGACCTGGTCTAATGAGGTCTGTAGGTATCAAACAAAAACGGAGAAATCTCCCTTTTAGCATTTTTACAAATAAAACAAACGTTTCACAAATACAATAGCGGGTGTCAGGCAAAGTTAATGTCTTACCTAAAATGTCTAAAACAAGAAGTTACATCAAGAAGTGTCACAAAAACAGACAATAAGTGTACAAACAGTCGCACTGCACGTTACGTTAATTTCCTCTTAACTTTCCCCTTAAGTGCCGCATCGGAGGCTAACCTCAGCTTCGTCTTCTGTCAGCTCTCTGCTGTAGCGCTAACATGCAGACAGACGCGGTCAGTGGCTCACAGCTGTCTCCGCCTGCAGCAAAGGCTGCAGTCAGTCATCAGTAGTGATACTGCGCAGTAATAATGACTACTGTACTGTTTCTAACTCTCCTAATCCATCGATCACTCCCTCCAACATGGCGGAGCGCCAGTGGTGTTCTCCAGCCGACCGTTCTTAAAGAAGCCGAGCGAAACATTTCTGCTGTTTTTACTGCAGCAAGCAAACAGCAGTCACCAGCATCACCAACGAGAGAAGCAGAGTCCGTCAGCAAAGAGAAAGAGTCAAAAAAGGCTCATTACCTTCCCACGGACACAGGAGGCTTCCGTCCCAACTAAAAGTGAAAGTACTTGTCAACAGGAAACAAGCGTCACAAACCTACTGCTTCATCAAACCCGGTGCCTCCTTCACTAAAAACAAAAACACGCTACATTTCCGGTTGTAATGTGACCATTTGTACTGTTTATATTATTTTTTTGTAATTCAAATTTTTATTGGTTTTTCCTTTGGTGTATGACAGACAAGCGCAGAACAGATAGTGTATATATACATACATACATACATACATACATACATACATACCAATAATGATAATAATATTAAAATATAAAAATACATACATACATACATACATACATACATACATACCAATAATGATAATAATATTAAAATATAAAAATACATACATACATACATACATACATACATACATACATACATATAAAATCCAATATCCAATACACAGCGTCAAGATACAAATCAGCTTCAGGGGCAAGTCAATACAGAAATAATTATTAGCCATGTTCATATTACAGGTTTATTAGTCAGCGTGATATATGACCAGAAATTGTCCCATGCTGGTGCTTTACCCTTTTTAACCATGTTTATCCTATTTAGCATACGCTCATAAGAAGTTGTTTTTATCATAGCATCGACCCATTCTTTCAATCCTGGGGTTTTAGGCGTTTTCCAGTGTTTAAGTATTGTCCTAGCAGCCACTGTAATGCCAACCATGATCACAGAAAACTCTCTACCTGATATGTTGTGTAATTGACTTCTGTCACCTAGTAGACAGAGTCTAGGAGATACTGGTAAGTTTATTCTAACCCAATTACCTAAATATTCCAGAATGATTCGCCAGAAGGGCTGTATAATTGGACATTCCCACATACAATGTAAAAAAGTGCCCATTTCTTTCTGACATTTCCAGCACAAATTGTCATTTATTGCTCCCATCCTATATAATCTTAAAGGTGTCCAGTAGTATCTATGTATTATTTTGTATTGGATGAATTTCCCTTTAGCTTCCCTAATGTAATTTCCCTTGTCAGCTAGTATTTTCAACCAATCCTCATCCTCTATCATACATCCTAAGTCTTTCTCCCATATCACCTTTAAGTTATTGCAGTCACTACTTAGCAAATTGTTGGTTGTTCTGTAAGATACAGAGGCTCGATGGCACTCCTCAGATAGTGTGAAGTAGTCTGTGATGTGGTTTCCATCTCTGTACTGAATCTTGGAGGTAATACAGCTCCTAATTTGAAGATATCTCCAAAAATGATCTTTCCCCTTGAGCTTATACTTTCTAATTAGCTCCGGGTATGACACAAACACATCACTTCCAAAAAGGTCAGCAATAGTACATATACCACTATCATGCCATTTCTTCCAAAATACTGATGTCTTTCCAATTCTAATCATGGTGTTATGCCATAGGGAGGAATAGGATTGCTTACAGTGTGACAAATTAAACATCTTATGCATTTTAGTCCATATTTCTTTGGAATGTGACATGATAGGATTGGATAAGTCAAGTGAAGGCTGAGACAGTCTATCTATAGGCGAAAATGGAGATGCCAATTTATTTTCAATAGCAACCCAATCTAATTTATTATCTTTAATCCAGTGTTTGGCTATTTTGGCCATCTCGAAGGCAATATAATATAATCTTAGGTCCAGCAATCCGAGTCCTCCTTTAGCTCTGGGTGCGCACATTTTACTGAGCTTAATTCTGGGTCTTTTTCACTCCCATAAGAAGTCTTTAATTATCGTATCATATTGTTTAAAGAAGTGAGGAGATATAGTAACTGGTACCATCATAAGTATATAGTTGAGTTGTGGTGAAATCACCATTTTTATGACATTAACCTTTCCCCATAATGTAAGCCTAATTTTCTCCCATTTATCCAAATTGTTTTTTATTTTTTGTAGTATTGGTTCGAGGTTAGATGCTGGTATTTCTTCGGCATCCTGGCTTAGTTTTATTCCCAAATATTTCATCCCATTTGATACCCATTTAAACCCAAAATTTGTCACTGAGTTCGAATGGCATAATCCCGAGATGGCCTCTGACTTTGTCCAATTAATCTTGTATCCTGATAATATGGAATATGATTTTATTATATCCATTAAGTGGGGTATTGAATTCAGTGGGTCTTTTACCAGCATCAAAATATCATCCGTAATAAATAATAAAAAAATAGTAATTTATGTTGCTTCCCACCCAAATCCACCCCCCTAATATTTCCATTCCCTCTTACAGCAATAGCCAGAGGTTCCAACACGATATTGAACAATAGTGGGGATAAAGGACATCCCTGGTGGGTTCTTCTAGTGAGGTTGAATAAGGGTGATATCAAACCGTTTGTTATCACTGCTGCCTTTGGACTTTTATATAGGATTTTTATCCAGCTAATAAATGTTTGTCCAAATCCAAAATGTGATAGGGCCACAAACAAGAATTCCCACTGAACCCGGTCGAATGCCTTCTCAGCGTCCAGTGAGAGAGCAACCACCGAATCTGTTCCTGTCCTATTGGACCATATCAAGTGTAAAAGTCTTCTCATATTGTCGGTGGATGACCTATTTTTCATAAATCCCACTTGATCAGAGTGTATAATGCTCGGTAATGCACCTTCCAGACGTAAGGCCAAAATCTTGGTTAAAATTTTGCAATCCACGTTAATTAAGCTCAGTGGCCTATAATTTGCAGGGTCTGCTGTATCCCTGTCTTTTTTAGGTATAACAGATAACAAGGCCTCATAGAATGTTGGAGGGAGAGTACCTAATGTGAAAGCTTCATTAAATACGTCTTTTAATATTGGTGCCAAAATATCTATATATTGCTTATAATACTCTGCCGGAAAACCATCCATGCCAGGCGACTTCCCTGTTTTCATGCAAGAAACAGCCCTCCTGATTTCATTCTCTGTTATCGAGCTGTCCAGCCACTCAATTTGTTCTGTAGACAGTTTAGGCATATCGATGTTTATAAAGAAGTCCGTCAATTCATCCTGTTGAGGGTTAATGTCTGATGTGTATAATTCTTTATAGAACTGTTGTAGAACCTCATTTATTTCCTTTGTTGAAGACACTGATTCATTGCCTTTTTTAATTGCAGGAATCACATTCTAGCCAGTAGCTTGCCTGATTGTCTAGCCAGTAGCTTGCCTGATTTCTCTCCTCCTTCATAAAATGTTGTCCCAAGCCTAAATAAAGCATATTCTGCTTTTTTATTATAAATATCCTGCAATTGGAACTTAAGCTCACAAACCTGTTGATACAGTTTATCCAAAAAATGCTTTGTTAATTCTATTTCCTGGTTTTTGATCGCTCTTTGTTTGTACTGCCAGCATTAATTTCAAAGAAAGATTTAATATCCTCCTTCAACAGTAGATTAAAATTCTCATCTTTTATCAATGACGTATTCATTCTCCATCTACCTTTTTTCTCTACATCAGTATTTATATCAATGCCGAGCTCTACTGGAGCATGGTCCGAGAGAGACATTGCATTTATTTTACACGTCACAACTTGTTTTATAATGGTTTTCGAAATCAAAAACATGTCGATCCTAGAGTAAGATTTTTGGCAGTGTGAAAAGAAAGTGTATTCCCTTCCAGTGGGATTCACCAAACGCCATACATCGACCAGCCCTACATCCTCGTTTATCATGTGCATTGCGGCCCTATCCTTTGGCATCAGAGGGCCCCTAAATTTGCTTCTATCTAGGCAGGGATCTAAAACCTGGTTAAAGTCTCCTGCCAAGATTATCTGGCCTTCCATTTCTCCCAGCGTCTTGTTCAGATCATGAAAGAAGTGTGGGTCACCCTTATTCGGTGCATAAATATTGCACAATATTGTCCTGGAACCGTTGATCAGTGCTTGAATACATACCATTCTGCCTTCTTTATCCTTTATCTCCTTGAGTAGAATAAAACTTAAATTTTTGTTTATCAATATTATTACTCCATTCTGCTTACTAGAGAAGGAGCTGTGGAAAACATGTCCAACCCAACTCTGTTTCAATTTCAATGCCTCTCCTTCTTTAAAGTGTGTTTCCTGTAGGAAAGCTATGTCCGCCTTATTATACTTCAGATAAGTTAACACCTTCCCTCTCTTAACAGGATTGCCACATCCATTGATATTCCAGCTTATGCACTGAACATATTGCCTAGCCATATTTTGCATATGAATAGTAGACTATGCCTGTCAAGACTAATTTTAGATCAATATTAGTTATGTCAATATGTGGCAAAGACTTTCATGAGGGCATCTCATTGCTGTGCTATTGGTCACTCAACACATGCTAATTGAAAGAATGCAGGCATGAGCGTCATCTGTTACCTCCCATTCTTTTCGAAGTAGGCAGAGTATGGTGACAATGTCTTGGCTGAGTAGTTAAGATGGGCAACCCTTTCTGAGATGCATCACTTCCACTGCAACAGGGACAACATGAAGCAGGTGCCAGAAACAAGAGGAATAAGTGCTACTTGTTGGGGCGCTTGCATTTCATCGGAACAGAATCATCAACTGCGTAATGAGGACATCAGGTAAAGCACTGAAATCAGACTGAGGCCACCTCAAATGGAGACACTACTGATTTTTTGTACTTTAGTGCTTCTCTTTGGGGTTGCCTTGATTGTGAATTCACCAGCAGTAGAAAACTACAACTTTTCACATAACCAGCATCATATTTTGTCACCATGATTACCCAAACATGAGCACTGACCTGAATGTCTGAATGCTGTAAGTGCTTCTTGTTGGGGTATTTTTGTTGACCTGTTCTTCTAGATCAGTGGTGTCAAACTGATCCAGTAAAGGGCCATGTGGCTGCAGGTTTTCATTCCAACCAAGCAAGAACACACCTGATCCAAATCAAGTGTGTTCTTGCTTGGTTGGCTGATTGGTTGGCTGATCCAAATCAGGTGTGTTCTTGCTTGGTTGGAATGAAAACCTGCAGCCACATGGCCCTTTACTGGATCAGTTTGACACCACTGTTCTAGATCATGTAAGAGAATTCACCAAGCCAGCTGTGTCACATTATTTGGTGTAATGTGTAGTTCATCTCCCCTAGGTCTAGATGTGGTCATTATTATCACCCTAGTAAAAAGCACTGACTTTGGTTTTGTTGCAGTAAGTGCTTTTTGTTGGGGTAGTTATGCTGAGCACTGCATTTTAAAGTATCACCATTGGTATCACATGAAGATAACCTCAAATGGAGACACTGATGACTTCTGCGGACACAAGTGCTTGTCTTTGGGGTTGTCTTGCTTGTGAATTCATCAGAGAATTCACCAAGCAACTGCCGAAAACCTTGACTTACATCCCTTTTACCTGACAAGCCATGTTTGTCACAGAGAGAATTGTTGACCACTGCATTTTCAAGTTTCACTTTACATTTTCATTGCTGGAGCTGAAACTGGGCCAATATGTGGCAAAGACTTTCATGAAGGCATCTCATTGCTGTCCTATTGGTCACTCAACACATGCTAATTGAAAGAATGCAGGCATGAGCGTCATCTTTTACCTCCCATTCTTTTCGAAGTAGGCGGAATATGGTGACAATGTCTTGGCTGAGTAGTTAAGATGGGCAACCCTTTCTGAGAGGCATCCCTTCCACTGCAACAGGGACAACATGAAGCAGATGCCAGAAACAAAAGGAATACAGAGAAAATCTGATGAAATTTAGCCTGCGTCTTTGTTATTGACCCAACTTTAGCATTGACTCTTGACCTCTGAATACAGCAAGTGCTACTTGTTGGGGCGGTTGCATTTGACAGAATCATCAACTGCGTGATGAGGACATCAGGTAAAGCACTGAAATCAGACTAAGGCCACCTCAAATGGAGACACTACTGATTTTTATTACTTAAGTGCTTCTCTTTGGGGTTGCCTTGATTGTGAATTCACCAGCAGTAGAAAACTACAACTTTTCACGTAACCAGCATCATATTTTGTCACCATGATTACCCAAACATGAGCACTGACCTGAATGTCTGAATGCTGTAAGTGCTTCTTGTTGGGGTATTTTTGTTGACCTCTTCTTTGTCACGTCAGGGTAAAAAAGGGGAAAACTAAAGAAGGGAAAGGAGGACCCAAACGCAGTACGCACGGTAGGCAAGGATATGGGAACAAACGTAAGGCGAGCTTTATTAAAAAAAGCTGATTACAAAAAAAAAAAAACCAAAAGCAGGCAAACATTCAACAGGCAAAGTAGCAAACAAAAGATCAAGACAAAGTTCAAACAAAAACTCAAAGTTCAACATAAACATGAAAAAAAAACTCAAAACCAAGACATACCAAAACGGGACCGAAGCATGGAGCATGGAGCATGGCGCATGGAAACAACAAACAGAATACAATGACTGGACGAGGAGTGAGGGGAAACACAGAGACTAAATACACAGACACTAATGACATGACGAGGCACAGGTGAGGAGAGAGGAGGAAGGAAACCAGGTGTGATAATGAGGGGGAGGAGCACAGAGGAACAGACCAGGAGGGAACAAGACAACAGACAGAGGGAGCCAGAGGGGAGAACTTAAAGGACACATGAGGGCATGGAAGATCAAAACAAGAAACACAAGACATGGAGAAAGCAAAACGAGACACAAGACATGGAGAAAGCAAAACATAACACAAGACAAGATACAAGGATGAAAATCAAATACAAGAAACCAAAAACCAGAAACAAGAACAAAACAAAGAGGAGACATGACATTCTTCTCGATCATGTGAGAGAAGTCACCCAGCCAGCTGTGCAGTATCATTTGGTATAATGCAGGGGTGTCAAACTGATCCAGTAAAGGGCCATGTGGCTGCAGGTTTTCATTCCAACCAAGCAAGAACACACCTGATCCAAATCAGGTGTGTTCTTGCTTGGTTGGCTGATTGGTTGGCTGATCCAAATCAGGTGTGTTCTTGCTTGGTTGGAATGAAAACCTGCAGCCACATGGCCCTTTACTGGATCAGTTTGACACCACTGGTATAATGTGTAGTTCATCTCCTCTTGGTCTAGATGTGGTCATTATTATTACCCTCGTAAAAATAAAAAAGTGACTTTGGTTTTGTTGCAGTAATTGCTTTTTGTTGGTGTAGTTATGCTGAGCACTGCATCTTAAAGTATCACCATTGGTATCACATGAAGATAACCTCAAATAGA
Source organism: Acanthopagrus latus (assembly GCF_904848185.1). Lineage (NCBI taxonomy): Eukaryota > Metazoa > Chordata > Actinopteri > Spariformes > Sparidae > Acanthopagrus > Acanthopagrus latus. The sequence goes on along the minus strand of NC_051049.1, from coordinate 30,262,267 downwards.
GACACTGATGACTTTTGTGGACACAAGTGCTTCTCTTTGGGGTTGTCTTGCTTGTGAATTCATCAGATAATTCACCAAGCAACTGCTGAGAACTGTCATTCACATCCTTTTCACCTGACAAGACAAGTTTGTCACAGAGAGCATTGTTGACCACTGCATTTTCAAGTTTCACTTTACATTTTCATTGCTGCAGCTGCAGCTGGGCCAATATGTGGCAAAGACTTTCATGAAGGCATCTCATTGCCATTGGTATGCTATTGGTCACTCAACACATGCTAATTGAAAGAATGCAGGCATGAGAGTCACCGTTTACCTCCCATTCTTTTCGAAGTAGGCGGAGTATGGTGACAATGTCTTGGCTGAGTAGTTAAGAAGGGCAACCCTTTCTGAGAGGCATCACTTCCACTGCAACAGGGACAACATGAAGCAGATGCCAGAAACAAGAGGAATACAGAGAAAGTCTGATGAAATTTAGCCTGCTAAATGAACGTCTTTGTTATTGACCCAACTTTAGCATCGACTCTTGACCTCTGAATACAGTAAGTGCTACTTGTTGGGGCGGTTGCATTTGACAGGATCATCAACTGCGTAATGAGGACATCAGGTAAAGCATTGAAATCAGACTAAGGCCACTTCAAATGGAGACACTAATGATTTTTATGTACATAAGTGCTTCTCTTTGGGGTTGCCTTGATTGTGAATTCACCCGCAGTCGAAAACTACAACTTTTCACGTAACCAGCATCATATTTTGTCACCAATATTACCCAAACATGAGCACTGACCCGAATGTCTGAATGCTGTAAGTGCTTCTTGTTGGGGTATTTTTGTTGACCTCTTCTTCTAGATCATGTGAGAGAAGTCACCCAGCCAGCTGTGCCACATCATTTGGTATAATGTGTAGTTCATCTCCTCTTGGTCTAGATGTGGTCATTATTATTACCCTGGTAAAAAAACACTGACTTTGGTTTCGTTGCAGTAAGGACTTTTTGTTGGGGTAGTTATGCTGAGCACTGCATTTTAAAGTATCACCATTGGTATCACATGAAGGTAACCTCAAATGAAGACACTGATGACTTTTGTGGACACAAGTGCTTCTCTTTGGGGTTGTCTTGCTTGTGAATTCATCAGAGAAGTCACCAAGTAACTGCTGAGAACCTTCATTCACATCCTTTTCACCTGACAAAACAAGTTTGTCACAGAGAGCATTGTTGACCGCTGCATTTTCAAGTTTCACTTTACATTTTCATTGCTGGAGCTGCAGCTGGGCCAATATGTGACAAAGACTTTCATGAAGGCATCTCATTGCCGTGCTATTGGTCACTCAACACATGCTAATTGAAAGCATGCAGGCATGAGCGTCACCATTTACCTCCCATTCTTTTCGAAGTAGGCGGAGTATGGTGACAAGGTCTTGGCTGAGTAGTTAAGATGGGCAACCCTTTCTGGGAGGCATCACTTCCACTGCAACAGGGACAACATGAAGCAGATGCCAGAAGAGGAATACAGAGAAAGTCTGATGAAATTTAGCCTGCGTCTTTGTTATTGACCCAACTTTAGCATTGACTCTTCACCTCTGAAAACAGTAAGTGCTACTTGTTGGGGCGGTTGCATTTGACAGAATCATCAACTGCGTAATGAGGACATCAGGTAAAGCATTGAAATCAGACTATGGCCACTTCAAATGGAGACACTACTGATTTTTGTGTACATAAGTGCTTCTCTTTGGGGTTGCCTTGATTGTGAATTCATCAGCAGTAGAAACCTACAACTTTCAAGTAACCAGCATCATATTTTGTCACCAAGATTACCCAAACATAAGCACTGACCTGAATGTCTGAATGCTGTAAGTGCTTCTTGTTGGGGTACTTTTGTTGACCTGTTGTTCTAGATGATGTGAGAGAATTCACCCAGCTAGCTGTGCCACATAGAGAAGTGGGCGGAGTATGGTGACAATGTCTTGGCTGAGTAGTTAAGAAGGGCAACCCTTTCTGAGAGGCATCACTTCCACTGCAACAGGGACAACATGAAGCAGATGCCAGAAACAAGAGGAATAAGTGCTACTTGTTGGGGCGCTTGCATTTCATCGGAACAGAAACGTCAACTGCTTAATGAGGACATCAGGTAAAGCACTGAAATCAGATTATGTCCACCTCAAATGGAGACACTACTGATTTTTTGTACTGAAGTGCTTCTCTTTGGGGTTGCCTTGATTGTGAATTCACCAGCAGTAGAAAACTGTAGAAACAGTAGAAAACTACTAGTCTGATGAAATTTAGCCTGCGTCTTTGTTACTTTAGCATTGACTCTTGACCTCTGAATACAGTAGGTGCTACTTGTTGGGCGATTGCATTTGACAGAATCATCAACTGCGTAATGAGGACATCAGATAAACCATTGAAATCAGACTAAGGCCACTTCAAATGGAGACACTAATGATTTTTGTGTACATACAGTAAGTGCTTCTCTTTGGGGTTGCCTTGATTATGAATTCACCCGCAGTCGAAAACTACAACTTTTGACGTAACCAGCATCATATTTTGTCACCAAGATTACCCAAACATGAGCACTGACCTGAATGTCTGAATGCTGTAAGTGCTTCTTGGTGGGGTATTTTTGTTGACCTGTTCTTCTAGATCATGAGAGAGAAGTCACCTAGCCAGCTGTGCAATATCATTTGGTATAATGTGTAGTTCATCTCCCCTTGGTCTAGATGTGGTCATTATTATCACCCTGGTAAAAAACACTGACTTTGGTTTCGTTGCAGTAAGTAATTTTTGTTGGGGTAGTTATGCTGAGCACTGCATTTTAAAGTATCACCATTGGTATCAAATGAAGACACTGATGACTTCTGTGGACAGAAGTGGTTCTCTTTGGGGTTGTCTTGCTTGTGAATTCATCAGAGAATTCACCAAGCAACTGCTGAGAACCTTCATTCACATCCTTTTCACCTGACAAGACAAGTTTGTCACAGAGAGCATTGTTGACCACTGCATTTTCAAGTTTCACTTTACATTTTCATTGCTGGAGCTGAAACTGGGCCAATATGTGGCAAAGACTTTCATGAAGGCATCTCATTGCCATTGCTGTCCTATTGGTCATTCAAACACATGCTGATTGAAAGAATGCAGGCATGAGCGTCATCTGTTACCTCCCATTCTTTTCGAAGTAGGCGGAGTATGGTGACAATGTCTTGGCTGAGTAGTTAAGATGGGCAACCCTTTCTGAGAGGCATCACTTCCACTGCAACAGGGACAACATGAAGCAGATGCCAGAAACAAGAGGAATAAGTGCTACTTGTTGGGGCGCTTGCATTCCATCGGAACAGAAACGTCAACTGCGTAATGAGGACATCAGGTAAAGCACTGAAATCAGACTATGTCCACCTCAAATGGAGACACTACTGATTTTTTGTACTGAAGTGCTTCTCTTTGGGGTTGCCTTGATTGTGAATTCACCCGCAGTCGAAAACTACAACTTTTGACGTAACCAGCATCATATTTTGTCACCATGATTACCCAAACATGAGCACTGACCTGAATGTCTGTATGCTGTAAGTGCTTCTTGGTGGGGTATTTTTGTTGACCTGTTCTTCTAGATCATGAGAGAGAAGTCACCTAGCCAGCTGTGCAATATCATTTGGTATAATGTGTAGTTCATCTCCCCTTGGTCTAGATGTGGTCATTATTATCACCCTGGTAAAAAACACTGACTTTGGTTTCGTTGCAGTAAGTAATTTTTGTTGGGGTAGTTATGCTGAGCACTGCATTTTAAGGTATCACCATTGGTATCACATGAAAATAACCTCAAATGGAGACACTGATGACTTCTGTGGACACAAGTGCTTGTCTTTCGGGTTGTCTTGCTTGTCAGTTCATCAGAGAATTCACCAAGCAACTGCCGAAAACCTTGATTTACATCCTTTTTACCTGACAAGCCACGCTTGTCACAGAGAGAATTGTTGACCAGTGCATTTTCAAGTTTCACTTTACATTTTCATTGCTGGAGCTGCAGCTGGGCCAATATGTGGCAAGGGTTAACCCTAACCCTAACCCCTAACCCTAACCCTTCATTTCCAATCTTGTTCTTATCTATGTACTGCTCAATGCTCTGACCTTCTTTAAACATTCTATATTTACTTTTACCTTTCAATGGCAACACCCCATTTGTCTGCCCTTATTTCAGTGCCTATAACGGTCAGATAGATTTCCTAATTTCCCTTCTATTCCTCATGTTTCGGTGATTCACTGGGACAGATTTGCCTAAACATTCAGTGAGCTTATCGTTCCCACAAACTTCACAATCACTCTGATCTTCTCATACGCCGGATTTCATCAAATAAACACTTTATGTAATCTATTCAGCCAAGTGAGTTGTTTGACACCTTCGTTCTAAACAGCGCCAATTTATAGCATGTAGGCTGTAAACTAGTCCCTGAATATCACCGGATTCATGCCGTTGGTCCTGTAGATTGACCCAGACCACGTGCCTTGTTCTCTTTCTTTTTCAAGATGTGATCCTACTAAGACCACTTATATTCTCCTTGGTCTTTGGACTATATTCTATGTATAGGGGAAAGAGGCCGAAATCTCCTTCAATATTCACCTTCCTGTGGCTATTAAACCATTTCCTTCTGAACTCACAAACACCTTTTCTCCAGGTCTCCCTCTGTCTCTTTTTTTCTTTCTTCTCAAGCCTCTCTAGCACCTCCTCCTGCTTTTGCCTGTTGGAGACATATGTAAATATACTCCCATGTAAATCAGTCAAATATTTAAATTACACCTTCCTCTTTTTTTTTCCAATAGGGATTGATTCTGTCGTAATTTGCTTGAGCGACACGCCATCAATGCAAGCAGAAGCGCCACTACCCAATTTAGACCTGTGTGTTGGCAGATTTTAACAATTTGGATTTTCAGGACACTATAAAATTTCGCAGATATCTTGGTTTTGAGGAGATGATAAACCACTCCTACATGTTGTTGAGTTCACGATTTTTGTACAATCATATTTACAATTTTATCCACAAACTCTCTCCCATTATCTGTAAATATGTGATCTGGAAGTCTCCATCGGCTTATGACCTCCCAACATAAGAACTTGGCAACAGACTGAGCTGCCTTCTGCTTGGTAGGACAAACCTCAGGCCTTTGCTAAAATTTGTATCTGTTTTTTCTTCAATTGATTTTATTATATCAACAAAGTCCCTGACTAGCTCATACGTATAATCTCTTGGAGTCCGAATATAACCAGAAGGGACCATCGCCCCTCTCCTAACGTCGTTTTTCACACAGACTGTACATCCATTTATAACATGATCAATTTGTTCCAGTAGGTATGGTGCAAAAACTGCAAAAACTCTGCTCCTTTGGAATTTTCTTCTCTTACCTTCCCCCCTTGCAACATGGGCTTGCCCATTTGCTTCTAGACACCATCTGGTGGTCTCTTCAATTTGGGGTCGGCAAATATTCAACAAATCTACTGTGGTGCGTTCTGCTAGAATGACATCCTCTCATTCCTATAGCTCCTGATGTTCTACAAATGCATCATGATTCTACTTCACCATGCTTGTATTGAATAGAAGTTATGTTATCGTGCAGCCTGACTTTGGAACCTCTTTTGGAAATAAAACTTACTCAATCAAATAGTAAACTGGTCTAACAGGCTGGTTATTGAGCCATAGCTCAACTTGGAGACCCTGTATACACAACAGCCATAGCGCCTATGTGGTCTAATTCTAAATGGCAAGTCCTGTTCATGCACACTAATTTTCAGCTTCTCTTTTGTAAGCATAGTTCAGCCTGCTGTTTTCAGTTGTTTACCCAGTGCTGTAACTATTGTATTACTAATTACTTATAGTTTGCCTCTCATGTATATTTTACAACCTGAACATTTTTACTGACTAATTCTGTTTTTCTTTTCACTATTAGTATTTTAGTTCCGTTCAATATCTTTGACTGATCTGGACCAGTAAGAACTTTTTAATTCATATTGCTTCTTGTAATTTCCACTCTACTAACTATAGCCTTTGGAGGAGTTCAAGCCACCCAGGCATGTGGATCAGGTACGTCTGCTGGAAAGTCAGCCAAACAGCCATACGTTTCTTTACAGGCAACAATGGTGTGTTGCTCTGAGGACTCTTAGTTATCTACAAGACGTGTTTATAGTAGCCCTTTTGTTTGTGATATCGTCCCCTGGATTACCTCCTCCTCTGTTGGGTACTAGTTCTTCCGTGGAGGCCAGGTTCTGGGTTGGAGCTCGACTTCTGCTGGTCAGGCTGACTTCCCGAGTCCAATGTCCGTGCTGTGTCCGTAAACAACTGTTTGTAGTTGTCCCAGTCCTTGGGTGGAGATCATCATTTTCATGAGCTCCTGGTTTTTACTTTCCCAAATGGCAGAGTTTCTTTTGTTGGAACAGAAGCAGCATCCTCTGTTTCTGCCATCATTTCTCTCACATGTTCTTGTTCATAATCCTTGATTAAGAGTCATGTCATGTTCTTTGCCAAGATATTCATCCTTGTTTGTTCTCATGGGTGCTTCTTGTGGTCCCACAACTATACAACTGAAGCTGAGCAGAGTTTGTTTTGAGTGGCGACTTATCCATTCATCTGAACCTGACTGAGCCGCACACCTGAAGTACCTGATTCCTCCGCAAGCTTCTTCCTCTTTTCTTTCTATCTCTGATTTTCAAACAACTCCAAGATACCGAGCTTTGTCTGTCTCTCCTCTTATAAACAGTAGAATCTCTATATTAAATGGGACTCCTGTTGAAAGTTGTCCAGTTACAAATATCTGAATATCTGGATAGATGATAAGCTATCTTTTAAATTCGCATTACTGAACCAACTAAAATCTAGATGATCACTGATTTATTATAACCTATCTTGCCTTACTTTGAAATATAAAAAACAACTTGTTCAGGTCCCCCCTTGTTTCTGCTCTAGATTATGCTGACGTCATTTACATTCAAGCTGTTCTCCCCCCTTTGCAACCCCTTGAGGCAGGTATCATTTTGTACTTTGTTTTATTACAGGTGATGGGTTTAGAACTCATCACTGGGTCCTTCACGACAAAGTTGGATCACCGTCTATATCTGTAAGGACAGAACAACACTACATGATTCGTATCTACAAGGCCCTACTGATTGTTTTATCTAATTATCTTACCAATTTTATCTCTTTTAGAAATTGTAATGCTTACACTTGTTCACTGGAGTCCTTGATTTTAGACATTCCTACTATAAGAACCATATTCAGAGAGACTGTGATTTATAGTCCGCTCTTAAGCTGAATCATCTTATCTCTTTAGATATTTCCCAAAATATCTGTTGTTCAATGTTCTGCAGTCTGAATGTAATCGTGATTTATCATGTTGTGTATGCGTATTCATGTATTTTGTGCTCCGGGCATCCTTAGAAAAGACAGTTGTGCCCACTTGAGCTTCCCTGGAAAAATTTAGGCTTAATTCATTCATTAAGGATTTCATTCACCGGTTAAGGTTGACCAATTTCCAGTCAGCGCTTATGCCCTTTCTCTGATATATCTGCAATCTCTTTTATGAAGACGTTGCTTTTTTGTACCACACCAACAGGGGTAGATGTTTTTGAAATTCCTGAGCCCATCAGGATTGACAGTGTGAAATTCTATCCTTCTACTTTCTTGTTCATAAATTTTTAGATACTGTTAAAAAGGATAATTACCCCTTTCAGGAAGTTACTCAAATCCAAATAAATCAATCAAAACTGTGTTCCCAGAACACTGTGTCACCAGAAACATCTCTTAAGAAACAATGGAGTAAATTTGCGGACCGCAGTGAGAGCCCGTAATGTATCGCCTTAAATAACTGTAACTTTTCTGGACTCGACTGTCTGTGAGGATAGAAGGAAAATAGAAACCTAAAAGTTCATCAGCTTTTTCTGACAACTGATAACTGTCGCTGACGTCTGTGCCAGTCTTTCCACTGTTTATGTCCTCCAATAATTATAAACTAATTCAGACATCAGATACTGAATCATCCAAGATTGAATCAAATCCTATACTCAAATAATGAAATTGCTGTCAACAACCAATGATCTGCTGTAGCTGATCAGTCAATTACCAAGCTCTACTTGTAATTCTTCCCTTATTCGTGTTCCCCTTGTATATTCAATAACACTGTGAGCATGTAAATGTTGTCGCCTTAAACGTCTGTGAGTTTATGAGCATGCGTGTCTCTGTCTTCTTAGGGTTATCTCAGGGGGTGTATCCGTGTGCGTGTCCTTAAGGGGTTTGTGGATAAGATCGCACTAGCCTGACAGATTCAGCGTGGGTCACGCAGGCAGATGTCACGAGCATACCTAACCGGTGTCCGGTGATTGTCGTACGTCTCCCGTTCTTAGATGTTATGTCTTCTTTCTCGGACTCTCGCGACCCCGGTATATAGAGAGAAGTAGATTAAAAAACACAAATGAAGACTGTTTCATCCATAGAGCAAGCCAAAACTCTTTATCATCATCCAAACAATATAAACATCATGCAGGTTTAGTTTAACATCGCTATCATGTTATTAAGGCGGATCCAATGTATTTCAAAAAACTCGGAGGTAAAATCATTGAAGCTTTAAACAGTTATCACCGGTTATCCATATGTAAGTGTGGGAGGGGGAGTAACTCCACACTCGCAGCGACGCTCTCTCTATCTGCGCGTTCACACACCAGCTGTATTCTCTGTGTCCTCTCTCTCTGTTACGCGGTCACGCGCCCTCTGAACTCCCCTCAACCTCAGCGAGTCAAAGACAGCTGGATCAGCTTATTGTCAATCCTAAATCAACCCTTTTTTATCTGCCAACATTCAAACCGCCATTTTAGATCAAAACTACGCCCTAAAGAAATATTGCTAAACTCATGACCACTTTATCATTTATAAATTTCGATTTAATCATTTGCTCTGAGGAGGTGTTTTAGAGCAAACTCAATGTGTATGATTTGATTTTACTCCCTGTACGAAAATATCCAGGCTCCACTACATATATGTCTAACTAATCAGCTTTGGATAACCCAGATTTCCCCAATATATTTAAATACCCAATCCTGTCAGTACTGTGGTTTGGTATTTGTCACACTCCAATCATGCATTTTTAGCTGTCTCCTATCTTCAGATTTTTTCAGCGATTTATGTTTTAACTTTTATGTCAAATTTCTTTTTACAAATACTTAGGCTTGAGATATTACTTTTCTCTAATTGAACTAATTTTCCTTCACTTCGCATCAGGGCTTCCCCCTCTGATATGTGGGGGCTACTGTGCATAAAGGCCATTTCCATACCTTGACCAGCTACACCAGTCAGCCAAATAAACAATTGTCCGTACGTCCACAAATGTCTACTTACTCGTACTCCTTGAACTTCTCCACCAACAAATCAAGCATCATCCCCAGTTAATTACTCATCCCCTGCTTGATAACGGCTAAGAACACCCCACTGGATTCCTCTGATCCACAGTCAACTAGGATGCATTGCCTTTAGTCACACAAATCATATATGCGTGTTTTAATCTTATATTTGACTTGCTATCAACTTTCCCACCTACTTTCTGCATCTTCTCTCCGCATAATATCCCTTTAGCTCTCCTTATTGCCTCTACTCTTTCTCTTTTAGGTGATCGATAGTGCTAGTCATGCATAAGACTTATAACTTTATTGATAGGGAAATCTCCAAACCACCAATTCCTCCTTTCCTTTGCTATACAGCTAATTAACACCAAGTAATATTTCCTTCATGTGAACTTCTGTGCAGTTCTGCATAGATTTAATTCTATTTCACCTAAATTTTAGTCCTTCAAGATCTAATTCGGATTTACAGTAACAACTTTAGCTGAAGGTACAAATCACCTATAAGGCAAAGGAAGGGCAGGAATCGTACTTCCCTATGGGTCATCCATCTAATATCCTATCTTTTGAATATCACGTTATCTATACAACACCTATGCATTGTATATGATATATTCTAATAATGCGCATTTATATAGATTACTTATAATTAATTCCATGGACAAACACTCAGCTTTCACATCAACTTTAGCTGACTCCTAACCCCGACACACAGCTTCAGAGGACACAATACGCACTGAACACTACAAACCACCACCGGGCCCCCTCTTTTTCCTTTAGACGAACAAACACAAACACTTATTCAGCTGAATTTCATCAGAGCTCTTCTACCTAACACATACTGCAACTTGGTTTGTTGGACTCAGAATACGGAAAACCGCCTCTAACAGCCCACCAAGTGCCAAACCACTTTAGATTAGAGTCCATGGGCGTCGCACGCACCCATAGACTTGTCGAATTTCTATTGTCACAACCATAAGTTTGATTTGACATAACATTTCTCTCTCATTCTAAATTTTTGTGGTCTTCATCTTTTTTTTTTCCGGCCAGTCTTTTCTATTCTTTTTCTGTATTTGAGACAACTCAACCATGCAGCCAATGAAGACCAATGCCCCGCATGTCTTATGACAATGTTTGCCTGCATCGGATGGCCATCAATTCAGTCATTGCTGCCACAGCAGTTTCCCTTTTTCACTTATTCTCTAATTCTCTTTTCTCTATTCCTCTATTGTCAGCAATCTCTTTTCTCTATATTGTCTGACCATTTCTTCTTCATTATATTTTTTTATTCTTTTCTGTCATTTTCTTTTCTTATTTATTCTTCATTAAATTTTTTTTAATTCTTTTCTGTCATTTTCTTTTCTTGTTTCTTCTTCACTCTTTGAGACAACTTAGCGCATAGGAAATAGTGACTAATCTCACGCATGACTTCCAGCAAATGGCTCAACGCCATACCTGCATCGTATTACCAATTAATTCACAAATCTCTACTGCATCAGTTTCTCCTTTTCTCTTAATTTAGAAAATTTAGACAGAATCGTATCAACAAACTACACACCTGTTGCCCAGTTCCCCCGTTTTGGTAATTTTCGGTTTGACAGATATTGGAAAACACACACACAGTCCCATCCAGGGCCTGAGTTTGACCCCTGGAGCGAAAATGCTCACCTTGTTTGCCGGCTGGGGTGAAAGTCAGTCTCTGGACTCCTGTCGTGTGTCCAAGTTGTCAAAAACCATCCTGTTCGTGACGCCACCTGTAGTTTCTGGGCTGTCTTCCTCAAAGGTGTCGGCGTGTAGTATGTTGATAAAAAATTCTGCGGAGGCAAGGCTGGGTGGAATGATAGAGCAATCTTTATTAAAACAGACTTGAGCCTAGCATCCGAACAGAGTGCGGCCACACCTCTGATATTCTCCAATCTAGGGCAAAGTAATGCCAAACGTTTTTGCCCCTTCTTGCCCTATCGGAACTCCTACGCCTTCGCTCTTAGGAATTCTACCAAGTGCCACCCCCCTTTCTCTGGTGTGGGGGCCTTTTTTAAAGTCTGTTCTCCATAACCGCCTACTTGTCCCAATTGGTCACTTTGGTGGGTTCAAGGTACATCTATCCAATGGGAAAGAAGAGAAGGATGGGTCTGCCTCACATCCTCTATGAAATAACTCTTGTGTGCGTTACTTAACTTTGCTGATGTCAGCTAAAGTGGACAGGATGGTCTCTCTACACTTAAATGACAATGTATACCTTGAGTCAGCTCTTAACCTCTGGTGTGGGCTCCTTCCTGTAGCTTATCTCTGATGCCCACTTCAGGGCTGATCAGGGCTCCTGGTTGTGGGGGCCCTCACCCTGTCACATTCCCGCAGTTGTCTAAGGAGAGCATCTGGTCCCATCTCATCCTGTCTTCCTCCTATTCACTATTGTCTTAGAGCCCAGGATGTGTAGGAAACACACAGACACTACAGGCGCTTGCATTTCATCGTAACAGAATGATCAACTGCGTAATGAGGACATCAGGTAAAGCACTGAAATCAGACTAAGGCCATCTCAAATGGAGACACTACTGATTTTTTGTACTTAAGTGCTTCTCTTTGGGGTTGCCTTGATTGTGAATTCACCAGCAGTAGAAAACTACAACTTTCAAGTTACCAGCATCATATTTTGTCACCAAGATGACCAAAACATGAGCACTGACCTGAATGTCTGAATGCTTTAAGTGCTTCTTTTTGGGGTATTTTTGTTGACCTGTTCTTCTAGATCATGTGAGAGAAGTCACCCAGCCAGCTGTGCAATATCATTTGGTATAATGTGTAGTTCATCTCCTCTTGGTATAGATGTGGTCATTATTATTACCCTAATAAAAAACACTGACTTTGGTTTCATTGCAGTAAGTGCTTTTAGCTGGGGTAGTTATGCTCAGCACTGCATTTTAAAGTATCACCATTGGTATCACATGAAGATAACCTCAAATAGAGACACTGATGACTTTTGTGGACACAAGTGCTTCTCTTTGGGGTTGTCTTGCTTGTGAATTCATGAGAGAATTCACCAAGTAACTGCTGAGAACCTTCATTCACATCCTTTTCACCTGACAAGACAAGTTTGTCACAGAGAGCATTGTTGACCGCTACATTTTCAAGTTTCACTTTACATTTTCATTGCTGGAGCTGCAGCTGGGCCAATATGTGGCAAAGACTTTCATGAAGGCATCTCATTGCCATTGGTATTCTATTGGACACTCAACACATGCTAATTGAAAGCATGCAGGCATGAGAGTCACCGTTTACCTCCCATTCTTTTCGAAGTAGGCGGAGTATGGTGACAATGTCTTGGCTGAGTAGTTAAGAAGGGCAACCCTTTCTGAGAGGCATCACTTCCACTGCAACAGGGACAACATGAAGAAGATGCCAGAAACAAGAGGAATACAGAGAAAGTCTGATGAAATTTAGCCTGCTAAATGAACGTCTTTGTTATTGACCCAACTTTAGCATCGACTCTTGACCTCTGAATACAGTAAGTGCTACTTGTTGGGGCGGTTGCATTTGACAGGATCATCAACTGCGTAATGAAGACATCAGGTAAAGCATTGAAATCAGACTAAGGCCACTTCAAATGGAGACACTAATGATTTTTATGTACATAAGTGCTTCTCTTTGGGGGTGCCTTGATTGTGAATTCACCCGCAGTCGAAAACTACAACTTTTCACGTAACCAGCATCATATTTTGTCACCAATATTACCCAAACATGAGCACTGACCCGAATGTCTGAATGCTGTAAGTGCTTCTTGTTGGGGTATTTTTGTTGACCTCTTCTTCTAGATCATGTGAGAGAAGTCACCCAGCCAGCTGTGCCACATCATTTGGTATAATGTGTAGTTCATCTCCTCTTGGTCTAGATGTGGTCATTATTATTACCCTGGTAAAAAAAACACTGACTTTGGTTTCGTTGCAGTAAAGACTTTTTGTTGGGGTAGTTATGCTCAGCACTGCATTTTAAAGTATCACCATTGGTATCACATGAAGATAACCTCAAATAGAGACACTGATGACTTTTGTGGACACAAGTGCTTCTCTTTGGGGTTGTCTTGCTTGTGAATTCATGAGAGAATTCACCAAGTAACTGCTGAGAACCTTCATTCACATCCTTTTCACCTGACAAGACAAGTTTGTCACAGAGAGCATTGTTGACCGCTACATTTTCAAGTTTCACTTTACATTTTCATTGCTGGAGCTGCAGCTGGGCCAATATGTGGCAAAGACTTTCATGAAGGCATCTCATTGCCATTGGTATGCTATTGGTCACTCAACACATGCTAATTGAAAGCATGCAGGCATGAGAGTCACCGTTTACCTCCCATTCTTTTCGAAGTAGGCGGAGTATGGTGACAATGTCTTGGCTGAGTAGTTAAGAAGGGCAACCCTTTCTGAGAGGCATCACTTCCACTGCAACAGGGATAACATGAAGCAGATGCCAGAAACAAGAGGAATACAGAGAAAGTCTGATGAAATTTAGCCTGCTAAATGAATGTCTTTGTTATTGACCCAACTTTAGCATTGACTCTTGACCTCTGAATACAGTAAGTGCTACTTGTTGGGGCGGTTGCATTTGACAGGATCATCAACTGCGTAATGAGGACATCAGGTAAAGCATTGAAATCAGACTAAGGCCACTTCAAATGGAGACACTAATGATTTTTATGTACATAAGTGCTTCTCTTTGGGGTTGCCTTGATTGTGAATTCACCCGCAGTCGAAAACTACAACTTTTCACGTAACCAGCATCATATTTTGTCACCAAGATTACCCAAACATGAGCACTGACCCGAATGTCTGAATGCTGTAAGTGCTTCTTGTTGGGGTATTTTTGTTGACCTCTTCTTCTAGATCATGTGAGAGAAGTCACCCAGCCAGCTGTGCCACATCATTTGGTATAATGTGTAGTTCATCTCCTCTTGGTCTAGATGTGGTCATTATTATTACCCTAATAAAAAACACTGACTTTGGTTTCGTTGCAGTAAGTGCTTTTTGTTGGGGTAGTTATGCTCAGCACTGCATCTTAAAGTATCACCATTGGTATCACATAAAGATAACCTCAAATAGAGACACTGATGACTTTTGTGGACACAAGTGCTTCTCTTTGGGGTTGTCTTGCTTGTGAATTCATCAGGTAATTCACCAAGCAACTGCTGAGAACCGTCATTCACATCCTTTTCACCTGACAAGACAAGTTTGTCACAGAGAGCATTGTTGACCACTGCATTTTCAAGTTTCACTTTACATTTTCATTGCTGGAGCTGCAGCTGGGCCAATATCAGGCAAAGACTTTCATGAAGGTATCTCATTGCTGTGCTATTGGTCAGTCAACACATGTTGATTGAAAGAATGCAGGCATGAGCGTCATCTGTTACCTCCCATTCTTTTCGAAGTAGGCGGAGTATGGTGACAATGGCTTGGCTGAGTAGTTAAGATGGGCAACCCTTTCTGAGAGGCATCACTTCCACTGCAACAGGGACAACATGAAGCAGATGCCAGAAACAAGAGGAATAAGTGCTACTTGTTGGGGCGCTTGCATTTCATCGGAACAGAATGATCAACTGCGTAATGAGGACATCAGGTAAAGCCCTGAAATCAGACTATGGCCATCTCAAATGGAGACACTAATGATTTTTTGTACTTAAGTGCTTCTCTTTGGGGTTGCCATTCACATCCTTTTCACCTGACAAGACATTCACATCCTTTTCACCTGACAAGACAAGTTTGTCACAGAGAGCATTGTTGACCGCTACATTTTCAAGTTTCACTTTACATTTTCATTGCTGGAGCTGCAGCTGGGCCAATATGTGGCAAAGACTTTCATGAAGGCATCTCATTGCCATTGGTATTCTATTGGACACTCAACACATGCTAATTGAAAGCATGCAGGCATGAGAGTCACCGTTTACCTCCCATTCTTTTCGAAGTAGGCGGAGTATGGTGACAATGTCTTGGCTGAGTAGTTAAGAAGGGCAACCCTTTCTGAGAGGCATCACTTCCACTGCAACAGGGACAACATGAAGAAGATGCCAGAAACAAGAGGAATACAGAGAAAGTCTGATGAAATTTAGCCTGCTAAATGAACGTCTTTGTTATTGACCCAACTTTAGCATCGACTCTTGACCTCTGAATACAGTAAGTGCTACTTGTTGGGGCGGTTGCATTTGACAGGATCATCAACTGCGTAATGAGGACATCAGGTAAAGCATTGAAATCAGACTAAGGCCACTTCAAATGGAGACACTAATGATTTTTATGTACATAAGTGCTTCTCTTTGGGGGTGCCTTGATTGTGAATTCACCCGCAGTCGAAAACTACAACTTTTCACGTAACCAGCATCATATTTTGTCACCAATATTACCCAAACATGAGCACTGACCCGAATGTCTGAATGCTGTAAGTGCTTCTTGTTGGGGTATTTTTGTTGACCTCTTCTTCTAGATCATGTGAGAGAAGTCACCCAGCCAGCTGTGCCACATCATTTGGTATAATGTGTAGTTCATCTCCTCTTGGTCTAGATGTGGTCATTATTATTACCCTGGTAAAAAAAACACTGACTTTGGTTTCGTTGCAGTAAAGACTTTTTGTTGGGGTAGTTATGCTCAGCACTGCATTTTAAAGTATCACCATTGGTATCACATGAAGATAACCTCAAATAGAGACACTGATGACTTTTGTGGACACAAGTGCTTCTCTTTGGGGTTGTCTTGCTTGTGAATTCATGAGAGAATTCACCAAGTAACTGCTGAGAACCTTCATTCACATCCTTTTCACCTGACAAGACAAGTTTGTCACAGAGAGCATTGTTGACCGCTACATTTTCAAGTTTCACTTTACATTTTCATTGCTGGAGCTGCAGCTGGGCCAATATGTGGCAAAGACTTTCATGAAGGCATCTCATTGCCATTGGTATGCTATTGGTCACTCAACACATGCTAATTGAAAGCATGCAGGCATGAGAGTCACCGTTTACCTCCCATTCTTTTCGAAGTAGGCGGAGTATGGTGACAATGTCTTGGCTGAGTAGTTAAGAAGGGCAACCCTTTCTGAGAGGCATCACTTCCACTGCAACAGGGATAACATGAAGCAGATGCCAGAAACAAGAGGAATATAGAGAAAGTCTGATGAAATTTAGCCTGCTAAATGAATGTCTTTGTTATTGACCCAACTTTAGCATTGACTCTTGACCTCTGAATACAGTAAGTGCTACTTGTTGGGGCGGTTGCATTTGACAGGATCATCAACTGCGTAATGAGGACATCAGGTAAAGCATTGAAATCAGACTAAGGCCACTTCAAATGGAGACACTAATGATTTTTATGTACATAAGTGCTTCTCTTTGGGGTTGCCTTGATTGTGAATTCACCCGCAGTCGAAAACTACAACTTTTCACGTAACCAGCATCATATTTTGTCACCAAGATTACCCAAACATGAGCACTGACCCGAATGTCTGAATGCTGTAAGTGCTTCTTGTTGGGGTATTTTTGTTGACCTCTTCTTCTAGATCATGTGAGAGAAGTCACCCAGCCAGCTGTGCCACATCATTTGGTATAATGTGTAGTTCATCTCCTCTTGGTCTAGATGTGGTCATTATTATTACCCTGGTAAAAAAAATCACTGACTTTGGTTTAGTTGCAGTAAGGACTTTTTGTTGGGGTAGTTATGCTGAGCACTGCATTTTAAAGTATCACCATTGGTATCACATGAAGGTAACCTCAAATGAAGACACTGATGACTTCTGTGGACAGAAGTGCTTCTTTTTGGGGTTGTCTTGCTTGTGAATTCATCAGAGAATTCACCAAGCAACTGCTGAGAACCTTCATACACATCCTTTTCACCTGACAAGACAAGTTTATCACAGAGAGCATTGTTGACCACTGCATTTTCAAGTTTCACTTTACATTTTCATTGCTGGAGCTGAAAATGGGCCAATATGTGGCAAAGACTTTCATGAAGGCATCTCATTGCTGTCCTATTGGTCACTCAACACATGCTAATTGAAAGAATGCAGGCATGAGCGTCATCTTTTACCTCCCATTCTTTTCGAAGTAGGCGGAGTATGGTGACAATGTCTTGGCTGAGTAGTTAAGATGGGCAACCCTTTCTGAGAGGCATCACTTCCACTGCAACAGGGACAACATGAAGCAGATGCCAGAAACAAGAGGAATAAGTGCTACTTGTTGGGGCGCTTGCATTTCATCGGAACAGAATGATCAACTGCGTAATGAGGACATCAGGTAAAGCACTGAAATCAGACTAAGGCCATCTCAAATGGAGACACTAATGATTTTTTGTACTTAAGTGCTTCTCTTTGGGGTTGCCTTGATTGTGAATTCACCAGCAGTAGAAAACTACAACTTTCAAGTAACCAGCATCATATTTTGTGACCATGATTACCCAAACATAAGCACTGACCCTAATGTCTGAATGTTGTAAGTGCTTCTTGTTGGGCTACTTTTGTTGACCTGTTCTTCTAGATCATGTGAGAGAAGTCACCCAGCCAGCTGTGCAACATCATCTGGTATAATGTGTGGTGAATCTCCTCTTGGTCTAGATGTGGTCATTATTATTACCCTAATAAAAACACTGACTTTGGTTTCGTTGCAGTAAGTGCTTTTTGTTGGGGTAGTTATGCTCAGCACTGCATCTTAAAGTATCACCATTGGTATCACATAAAGATAACCTCAAATAGAGACACTGATGACTTTTGTGGACACAAGTGCTTCTCTTTGGGGTTGTCTTGCTTGTGAATTCATCAGGTAATTCACCACGCAACTGCTGAGAACCGTCATTCACATCCTTTTCACCTGACAAGACAAGTTTGTCACAGAGAGCATTGTTGACCACTGCATTTTCAAGTTTCACTTTACATTTTCATTGCTGGAGCTGCAGCTGGGCCAATATCAGGCAAAGACTTTCATGAAGGTATCTCATTGCTGTGCTATTGGTCAGTCAACACATGTTGATTGAAAGAATGCAGGCATGAGCGTCATCTGTTACCTCCCATTCTTTTCGAAGTAGGCGGAGTATGGTGACAATGGCTTGGCTGAGTAGTTAAGATGGGCAACCCTTTCTGAGAGGCATCACTTCCACTGCAACAGGGACAACATGAAGCAGATGCCAGAAACAAGAGGAATAAGTGCTACTTGTTGGGGCGCTTGCATTTCATCGGAACAGAATGATCAACTGCGTAATGAGGACATCAGGTAAAGCCCTGAAATCAGACTATGGCCATCTCAAATGGAGACACTAATGATTTTTTGTACTTAAGTGCTTCTCTTTGGGGTTGCCATTCACATCCTTTTCACCTGACAAGACATTCACATCCTTTTCACCTGACAAGACAAGTTTGTCACAGAGAGCATTGTTGACCGCTACATTTTCAAGTTTCACTTTACATTTTCATTGCTGGAGCTGCAGCTGGGCCAATATGTGGCAAAGACTTTCATGAAGGCATCTCATTGCCATTGGTATGCTATTGGTCACTCAACACATGCTAATTGAAAGTATGCAGGCATGAGAGTCACCGTTTACCTCCCATTCTTTTCGAAGTAGGCAGAGTATGGTGACAATGTCTTGGCTGAGTAGTTAAGAAGGGCAACCCTTTCTGAGAGGCATCACTTCCACTGCAACAGGGACAACATGAAGCAGATGCCAGAAACAAGAGGAATACAGAGAAAGTCTGATGAAATTTAGCCTGCTAAATGAATGTCTTTGTTATTGACCCAACTTTAGCATTGACTCTTGACCTCTGAATACAGTAAGTGCTACTTGTTGGGGCGGTTGCATTTGACAGAATCATCAACTGCGTAATGAGGACATCAGGTAAAGCATTGAAATCAGACTAAGGCCACTTCAAATGGAGACACTAATGATTTTTATGTACATAAGTGCTTCTCTTTGGGGTTGCCTTGATTGTGAATTCACCCGCAGCCGAAAACTACAACTTTTCACGTAACCAGCATCATATTTTGTCACCAAGATTACCCAAACATGAGCACTGACCCGAATGTCTGAATGCTGTAAGTGCTTCTTGTTGGGGTATTTTTGTTGACCTCTTCTTCTAGATCATGTGAGAGAAGTCACCCAGCCAGCTGTGCCACATCATTTGGTATAATGTGTAGTTCATCTCCTCTTGGTCTAGATGTGGTCATTATTATTACCCTGGTAAAAAAAATCACTGACTTTGGTTTAGTTGCAGTAAGGACTTTTTGTTGGGGTAGTTATGCTGAGCACTGCATTTTAAAGTATCACCATTGGTATCACATGAAGGTAACCTCAAATGAAGACACTGATGACTTCTGTGGACAGAAGTGCTTCTTTTTGGGGTTGTCTTGCTTGTGAATTCATCAGAGAATTCACCAAGCAACTGCTGAGAACCTTCATACACATCCTTTTCACCTGACAAGACAAGTTTATCACAGAGAGCATTGTTGACCACTGCATTTTCAAGTTTCACTTTACATTTTCATTGCTGGAGCTGAAAATGGGCCAATATGTGGCAAAGACTTTCATGAAGGCATCTCATTGCTGTCCTATTGGTCACTCAACACATGCTAATTGAAAGAATGCAGGCATGAGCGTCATCTTTTACCTCCCATTCTTTTCGAAGTAGGCGGAGTATGGTGACAATGTCTTGGCTGAGTAGTTAAGATGGGCAACCCTTTCTGAGAGGCATCACTTCCACTGCAACAGGGACAACATGAAGCAGATGCCAGAAACAAGAGGAATAAGTGCTACTTGTTGGGGCGCTTGCATTTCATCGGAACAGAATGATCAACTGCGTAATGAGGACATCAGGTAAAGCCCTGAAATCAGACTAAGGCCATCTCAAATGGAGACACTAATGATTTTTTGTACTTAAGTGCTTCTCTTTGGGGTTGCCTTGATTGTGAATTCACCAGCAGTAGAAAACTACAACTTTCAAGTAACCAGCATCATATTTTGTGACCATGATTACCCAAACATAAGCACTGACCCTAATGTCTGAATGTTGTAAGTGCTTCTTGTTGGGCTACTTTTGTTGACCTGTTCTTCTAGATCATGTGAGAGAAGTCACCCAGCCAGCTGTGCAACATCATCTGGTATAATGTGTGGTGAATCTCCTCTTGGTCTAGATGTGGTCATTATTATTACCCTAATAAAAAACACTGACTTTGGTTTCATTGCAGTAAGTGCTTTTTGTTGGGGTAGTTATGCTGAGCACTGCATTTTAAAGTATCACCATTGGTATCACATGAAGGTAACCTCAAATGAAGACACTGATGACTTCTGTGGACAGAAGTGCTTCTTTTTGGGGTTGTCTTGCTTGTGAATTCATCAGAGAATTCACCAAGCAACTGCTGAGAACCTTCATACACATCCTTTTCACCTGACAAGACAAGTTTATCACAGAGAGCATTGTTGACCACTGCATTTTCAAGTTTCACTTTACATTTTCATTGCTGGAGCTGAAAATGGGCCAATATGTGGCAAAGACTTTCATGAAGGCATCTCATTGCTGTCCTATTGGTCACTCAACACATGCTAATTGAAAGAATGCAGGCATGAGCGTCATCTTTTACCTCCCATTCTTTTCGAAGTAGGCGGAGTATGGTGACAATGTCTTGGCTGAGTAGTTAAGATGGGCAACCCTTTCTGAGAGGCATCACTTCCACTGCAACAGGGACAACATGAAGCAGATGCCAGAAACAAGAGGAATAAGTGCTACTTGTTGGGGCGCTTGCATTTCATCGGAACAGAATGATCAACTGCGTAATGAGGACATCAGGTAAAGCCCTGAAATCAGACTAAGGCCATCTCAAATGGAGACACTAATGATTTTTTGTACTTAAGTGCTTCTCTTTGGGGTTGCCTTGATTGTGAATTCACCAGCAGTAGAAAACTACAACTTTCAAGTAACCAGCATCATATTTTGTCACCAATATTACCCAAACATAAGCACTGACCCTAATGTCTGAATGTTGTAAGTGCTTCTTGTTGGGCTACTTTTGTTGACCTGTTCTTCTAGATCATGTGAGAGAAGTCACCCAGACAGCTGTGCAACATCATTTCGTATAATGTGTAGTGAATCTCCTCTTGGTCTAGATGTGGTCATTATTATTACCCTAATAAAAAACACTGACTTTGGTTTCGTTGCAGTAAGTGCTTTTTGTTGGGGTAGTTATGCTCAGCACTGCATCTTAAAGTATCACCATTGGTATCACATGAAGATAACCTCAAATAGAGACACTGATGACTTTTGTGGACACAAGTGCTTCTCTTTGGGGTTGTCTTGCTTGTGAATTCATCAGAGAAGTCACCAAGTAACTGCTGAGAACCTTCATTCACATCCTTTTCACCTGACAAAACAAGTTTGTCACAGAGAGCATTGTTGACCGCTGCATTTTCAAGTTTCACTTTACATTTTCATTGCTGGAGCTGCAGCTGGGCCAATATGTGACAAAGACTTTCATGAAGGCATCTCATTGCCGTGCTGTTGGTCACTCAACACATGCTAATTGAAAGCATGCAGGCATGAGCGTCATCATTTACCTCCCATTCTTTTCGAAGTAGGCGGAGTATGGTGACAAGGTCTTGGCTGAGTAGTTAAGATGGGCAACCCTTTCTGGGAGGCATCACTTCCACTGCAACAGGGACAACATGAAGCAGATGCCAGAAACAAGAGGAATACAGAGAAAGTCTGATGAAATTTAGCCTGCGTCTTTGTTATTGACCCAACTTTAGCATTGACTCTTCACCTCTGAAAACAGTAAGTGCTACTTGTTGGGGCGGTTGCATTTGACAGAATCATCAACTGCGTAATGAGGACATCAGGTAAAGCATTGAAATCAGACTAAGGCCACTTCAAATGGAGACACTACTGATTTTTGTGTACATAAGTGCTTCTCTTTGGGGTTGCCTTGATTGTGAATTCACCAGCAGTAGAAACCTACAACTTTCAAGTAACCAGCATCATATTTTGTCACCAAGATTACCCAAACATAAGCACTGACCTGAATGTCTGAATGATGTAAGTGCTTCTTGTTGGGGTATTTTTGTTGACCTGTTCTTCTAGATTATGTAAGAGAATTCACCCATCCAGTTGTGCCACATTATTTTGTATAATGTGTAGTTCATCTCCTCTTGGTCTAGATGTGGTCATTATAATCAACTTAGTAAAAAACACTGACTTTGGTTTCGTTGCAGTAAGTGCTTTTTGTTGGGGTAGTTATGCTCAGCACTGCATTTGTGAATTCACCAGCAATTCACCAAGTAACTGCTGAGAACCTTCATTCACATCCATTTCACCTGACAAGACAAGTTTGTCACAGAGAGCATTGACCGCTGCATTTTCAAGTTTCACTTTACATTTTCATTGCTGGAGCTGAAACTGGACCAATATGTGGCAAGGACTTTCATGAAGGCATCTCATTGCTGTCCTATTGGTCATTCAGCACATGCTAATTGAAAGAATGCAGGCATGAGCATCATCTGTTAACTCCCATTCTTTTCGAAGTAGGCGGAGTATGGTGACAATGTCTTGGCTGAGAAGTTAATATGGGCAACCCTTGCATCATTTCCACGTGCAACAGGGACAACATGAAGCAGATGCCAGAAACAAGAGGAATATGCCAGAAACAAGAGGAATAAGTGCTACTTGTTGGGGCGCTTGCATTTCATCGGAACAGAATCATCAACTGCGTAATGAGGACATCAGGTAAAGCACTGAAATCAGACTATGGCCACCTCAAATGGAGACACTACTGATTTTTTGCACTGAAGTGCTTCTCTTTGGGGTTACCTTGATTGTGAATTCACCAGCAGTAGAAAACTACAACTTTTCACGTAACCAGCATCATATTTTGTCACCTTGATTACCCAAACATGAGCACTGACCTGAATGTCTGAATGCTGTAAGTGCTTCTTGTTGGGGTATTTTTGTTGACCTGTTCTTCTAGATCATGTAAGAGAACTCACCAAGCCAGCTGTGCCACATTATTTGGTGTAATGTGTAGTTCATCTCCCCTTGGTCTAGATGTGGTCCTTATTATTAGCCTCGTAAAAAAAAAACTGCATTTGGTTTTGTTGCAGTAATTGCTTTTTGTTGGGGAAGTTATGCTGAACACTGCATTTTAAAGTATCACCATTGGTATCACATGAAGATAACCTCAAATGAAGACACTGATGACTTCTGTGGACAGAAGTGCTTCTCTTTGGGGTTGTCTTGCTTGTGAATTCATCAGAGAATTCACCAAGTAACTGCTGAGAACCTTCATTTACATCCTTTTCATCTGACAAGACAACTGTCTCACAGAGAGCATTGTTGACCGCTGCATTTTCAAGTTTCACTTTACATTTTCATTGCTGGAGCTGCAGCTGGGCCAATATGTGGCAAAGACTTTCATGAAGGCATCTCATTGCTGTGCTATTGGTCACTCAACACATGCTAATTGAAAGCATGCAGGCATGAGAGTCATCTGTTACCTCCAATTCTTTTCGAAGTAGGCGGAGTATGGTGACAATGTCTTGGCTGAGTAGTTAAGATGGGCAACCCTTTCTGAGAGGCATCACTTCCACTGCAACAGGGACAACATGAAGCAGATGCCAGAAACAAAGGGAATACAGAGAAAGTCTGATGAAATTTAGCCTGCGTCTTTGTTATTGACCCAACTTTAGCATTGACTCTTGACCTCTGAATACAGTAAGTGCTACTTGTTGGGGCGGTTGCATTTGACAGAATCATCAACTGAATAATGAGGACATCAGGTAAAGCATTGAAATCAGACTAAGGCCACTTCAAATGGAGACACTACTGATTTTTTTTTACTGAAGTGCTTCTCTTTGGGGTTGCCTTGATTGTGAATTCACCAGCAGTAGAAAACTACAACTTTTCACGTAACCAGCATCATATTTTGTCACCAAGATTACCCAAACATAAGCACTGACCCTAATGTCTGAATGCTGTAAGTGCTTCTTGTTGGGCTACTTTTGTTGACCTGTTCTTCTAGATCATGTGAGAGAAGTCACCCAGCCAGCTGTGCAACATCATTTGGTATAATGTGTAGTGAATCTCCTCTTGGTCTAGATGTGGTCATTATTATTACCCTAATAAAAAACACTGACTTTGGTTTCGTTGCAGTAAGTGCTTTTTGTTGGGGTAGTTATGTTCAGCACTGCATCTTAAAGTATCACCATTGGTATCACATGAAGATAACCTCAAATAGAGACACTGATGACTTTTGTGGACACAAGTGCTTCTCTTTGGGGTTGTCTTGCTTGTGAATTCATCAGAGAAGTCACCAAGTAACTGCTGGGAACCTTCATTCACATCCTTTTCACCCGACAAAACAAGTTTGTCACAGAGAGCATTGTTGACCGCTGCATTTTCAAGTTTCACTTTACATTTTCATTGCTGGAGCTGCAGCTGGGCCAATATGTGACAAAGACTTTCATGAAGGCATCTCATTGCCGTGCTGTTGGTCACTTAGCACATGCTAATTGAAAGCATGCAGGCATGAGCGTCATCATTTACCTCCCATTCTTTTCGAAGTAGGCGGAGTATGGTGACAAGGTCTTGGCTGAGTAGTTAAGATGGGCAACCCTTTCTGGGAGGCATCACTTCCACTGCAACAGGGACAACATGAAGCAGATGCCAGAAACAAGAGGAATACAGAGAAAGTCTGATGAAATTTAGCCTGCGTCTTTGTTATTGACCCAACTTTAGCATTGACTCTTCACCTCTGAAAACAGTAAGTGCTACTTGTTGGGGCGGTTGCATTTGACAGAATCATCAACTGCGTAATGAGGACATCAGGTAAAGCATTGAAATCAGACTAAGGCCACTTCAAATGGAGACACTACTGATTTTTGTGTACATAAGTGCTTCTCTTTGGGGTTGCCTTGATTGTGAATTCACCAGCAGTAGAAACCTACAACTTTCAAGTAACCAGCATCATATTTTGTCACCAAGATTACCCAAACATAAGCACTGACCTGAATGTCTGAATGATGTAAGTGCTTCTTGTTGGGGTATTTTTGTTGACCTGTTCTTCTAGATTATGTAAGAGAATTCACCCATCCAGTTGTGCCACATTATTTTGTATAATGTGTAGTTCATCTCCTCTTGGTCTAGATGTGGTCATTATTATCAACTTAGTAAAAAACACTGACTTTTGTTTCGTTGCAGTAAGTGCTTTTTGTTGGGGTAGTTATGCTCAGCACTGCATTTGTGAATTCACCAGCAATTCACCAAGTAACTGCTGAGAACCTTCATTCACATCCATTTCACCTGACAAGACAAGTTTGTCACAGAGAGCATTGACCGCTGCATTTTCAAGTTTCACTTTACATTTTCATTGCTGGAGCTGAAACTGGACCAATATGTGGCAAGGACTTTCATGAAGGCATCTCATTGCTGTCCTATTGGTCATTCAGCACATGCTAATTGAAAGAATGCAGGCATGAGCATCATCTGTTAACTCCCATTCTTTTCGAAGTAGGCGGAGTATGGTGACAATGTCTTGGCTGAGAAGTTAATATGGGCAACCCTTGCATCACTTCCACGTGCAACAGGGACAACATGAAGCAGATGCCAGAAACAAGAGGAATATGCCAGAAACAAGAGGAATAAGTGCTACTTGTTGGGGCGCTTGCATTTCATCGGAACAGAATCATCAACTGCGTAATGAGGACATCAGGTAAAGCACTGAAATCAGACTATGGCCACCTCAAATGGAGACACTACTGATTTTTTGCACTGAAGTGCTTCTCTTTGGGGTTACCTTGATTGTGAATTCACCAGCAGTAGAAAACTACAACTTTTCACGTAACCAGCATCATATTTTGTCACCATGATTACCCAAACATGAGCACTGACCTGAATGTCTGAATGCTGTAAGTGCTTCTTGTTGGGGTATTTTTGTTGACCTGTTCTTCTAGATCATGTAAGAGAACTCACCAAGCCAGCTGTGCCACATTATTTGGTGTAATGTGTAGTTCATCTCCCCTTGGTCTAGATGTGGTCCTTATTATTACCCTCGTAAAAAAAAACTGCATTTGGTTTTGTTGCAGTAATTGCTTTTTGTTGGGGTAGTTATGCTGAGCACTGCATTTTAAAATATCACCATTGGTATCACATGAAGATAACCTCAAATGAAGACACTGATGACTTCTGTGGACAGAAGTGCTTCTCTTTGGGGTTGTCTTGCTTGTGAATTCATCAGAGAATTCACCAAGTAACTGCTGAGAACCTTCATTTACATCCTTTTCATCTGACAAGACAACTGTCTCACAGAGAGCATTGTTGACCGCTGCATTTTCAAGTTTCACTTTACATTTTCATTGCTGGAGCTGCAGCTGGGCCAATATGTGGCAAAGACTTTCATGAAGGCATCTCATTGCTGTGCTATTGGTCACTCAACACATGCTAATTGAAAGCATGCAGGCATGAGAGTCACCGTTTACCTCCCATTCTTTTCGAAGTAGGCGGAGTATGGTGACAATGTCTTGGCTGAGTAGTTAAGAAGGGCAACCCTTTCTGAGAGGCATCACTTCCACTGCAACAGGGACAACATGAAGCAGATGCCAGAAACAAGAGGAATACAGACAAAGTCTGATGAAATTTAGCCTGCTAAATGAACGTCTTTGTTATTGACCCAACTTTAGCATTGACTCTTGACCTCTGAATACAGTAAGTGCTACTTGTTGGGGCGGTTGCATTTGACAGGATCATCAACTGCGTAATGAGGACATCAGGTAAAGCATTGAAATCAGACTAAGGCCACTTCAAATGGAGACACTAATGATTTTTATGTACATAAGTGCTTCTCTTTGGGCTTGCCTTGATTGTGAATTCACCAGCAGTCGAAAACTACAACTTTTCACGTAACCAGCATCATATTTTGTCACCAAGATTACCCAAACATGAGCACTGACCCGAATGTCTGAATGCTGTAAGTGCTTCTTGTTGGGGTATTTTTGTTGACCTCTTCTTCTAGATCATGTGAGAGAAGTCACCCAGCCAGCTGTGCCACATCATTTGGTATAATGTGTAGTTCATCTCCTCTTGGTCTAGATGTGGTCATTATTATTACCCTGGTAAAAAAAAACACTGACTTTGGTTTCGTTGCAGTAAGGACTTTTTGTTGGGGTAGTTATGCTGAGCACTGCATTTTAAAGTATCACCATTGGTATCACATGAAGGTAACCTCAAATGAAGACACTGATGACTTCTGTGGACAGAAGTGCTTCTTTTTGGGGTTGTCTTGCTTGTGAATTCATCTGAGAATTCACCAAGTAACTGCTGAGAACCTTCATTTACATCCTTTTCATCTGACAAGACAACTGTCTCACAGAGAGCATTGTTGACCGCTGCATTTTCAAGTTTCACTTCACATTTTCATTGCTGGAGCTGCAGCTGGGCCAATATGTGGCAAAGACTTTCATGAAGGCATCTCATTGCTGTGCTATTGGTCACTCAACACATGCTAATTGAAAGCATGCAGGCATGAGAGTCATCTGTTACCTCCAATTCTTTTCGAAGTAGGCGGAGTATGGTGACAATGTCTTGGCTGAGTAGTTAAGATGGGCAACCCTTTCTGAGAGGCATCACTTCCACTGCAACAGGGACAACATGAAGCAGATGCCAGAAACAAGAGGAATACAGAGAAAGTCTGATGAAATTTAGCCTGCTAAATGAACGTCTTTGTTATTGACCCAACTTTAGCATTGACTCTTGACCTCTGAATACAGTAAGTGCTACTTGTTGGGGCGGTTGCATTTGACAGAATCATCAACTGCGTAATGAGGACATCAGGTAAAGCATTGAAATCAGACTAAGGCCACTTCAAATGGAGACACTACTGATTTTTTTTTACTGAAGTGCTTCTCTTTGGGGTTGCCTTGATTGTGAATTCACCAGCAGTAGAAAACTACAACTTTTCACGTAACCAGCATCATATTTTGTCACCAAGATTACCCAAACATGAGCACTGACCCGAATGTCTGAATGCTGTAAGTGCTTCTTGTTGAGCTACTTTTGTTGACCTGTTCTTCTAGATCATGTGAGAGAAGTCACCCAGCCAGCTGTGCAACATCATTTGGTATAATGTGTAGTGAATCTCCTCTTGGTCTAGATGTGGTCATTATTATTACCCTAATAAAAAACACTGACTTTGGTTTCGTTGCAGTAAGTGCTTTTTGTTGGGGTAGTTATGCTCAGCACTGCATCTTAAAGTATCACCATTGGTATCACATGAAGATAACCTCAAATAGAGACACTGATGACTTTTGTGGACACAAGTGCTTCTCTTTGGGGTTGTCTTGCTTGTGAATTCATCAGAGAAGTCACCAAGTAACTGCTGAGAACCTTCATTCACATCCTTTTCACCTGACAAAACAAGTTTGTCACAGAGAGCATTGTTGACCGCTGCATTTTCAAGTTTCACTTTACATTTTCATTGCTGGAGCTGCAGCTGGGCCAATATGTGACAAAGACTTTCATGAAGGCATCTCATTGCCGTGCTGTTGGTCACTCAACACATGCTAATTGAAAGCATGCAGGCATGAGCGTCATCATTTACCTCCCATTCTTTTCGAAGTAGGCGGAGTATGGTGACAAGGTCTTGGCTGAGTAGTTAAGATGGGCAACCCTTTCTGGGAGGCATCACTTCCACTGCAACAGGGACAACATGAAGCAGATGCCAGAAACAAGAGGAATACAGAGAAAGTCTGATGAAATTTAGCCTGCGTCTTTGTTATTGACCCAACTTTAGCATTGACTCTTCACCTCTGAAAACAGTAAGTGCTACTTGTTGGGGCGGTTGCATTTGACAGAATCATCAACTGCGTAATGAGGACATCAGGTAAAGCATTGAAATCAGACTAAGGCCACTTCAAATGGAGACACTACTGATTTTTGTGTACATAAGTGCTTCTCTTTGGGGTTGCCTTGATTGTGAATTCACCAGCAGTAGAAACCTACAACTTTCAAGTAACCAGCATCATATTTTGTCACCAAGATTACCCAAACATAAGCACTGACCTGAATGTCTGAATGATGTAAGTGCTTCTTGTTGGGGTATTTTTGTTGACCTGTTCTTCTAGATTATGTAAGAGAATTCACCCATCCAGTTGTGCCACATTATTTTGTATAATGTGTAGTTCATCTCCTCTTGGTCTAGATGTGGTCATTATTATCAACTTAGTAAAAAACACTGACTTTGGTTTCGTTGCAGTAAGTGCTTTTTGTTGGGGTAGTTATGCTCAGCACTGCATTTGTGAATTCACCAGCAATTCACCAAGTAACTGCTGAGAACCTTCATTCACATCCATTTCACCTGACAAGACAAGTTTGTCACAGAGAGCATTGACCGCTGCATTTTCAAGTTTCACTTTACATTTTCATTGCTGGAGCTGAAACTGGACCAATATGTGGCAAGGACTTTCATGAAGGCATCTCATTGCTGTCCTATTGGTCATTCAGCACATGCTAATTGAAAGAATGCAGGCATGAGCATCATCTGTTGACTCCCATTCTTTTCGAAGTAGGCGGAGTATGGTGACAATGTCTTGGCTGAGAAGTTAATATGGGCAACCCTTGCATCATTTCCACGTGCAACAGGGACAACATGAAGCAGATGCCAGAAACAAGAGGAATATGCCAGAAACAAGAGGAATAAGTGCTACTTGTTGGGGCGCTTGCATTTCATCGGAACAGAATGATCAACTGCGTAATGAGGACATCAGGTAAAGCACTGATATCAGACTATGGCCATCTCAAATGGAGACACTAATGATTTTTTGTACTTAAGTGCTTCTCTTTGGGGTTGCCTTGATCGTGAATTCACCAGCAGTAGAAAACTACAACTTTCAAGTAACCAGCATCATATTTTGTGACCATGATTACCCAAACATAAGCACTGACCCTAATGTCTGAATGTTGTAAGTGCTTCTTGTTGGGCTACTTTTGTTGACCTGTTCTTCTAGATCATGTGAGAGAAGTCACCCAGACAGCTGTGCAACATCATTTCGTATAATGTGTAGTGAATCTCCTCTTGGTCTAGATGTGGTCATTATTATTACCCTCATAAAAAACACTGACTTTGGTTTCGTTGCAGTAAGTGCTTTTTGTTGGGGTAGTTATGCTCAGCACTGCATCTTAAAGTATCACCATTGGTATCACATAAAGATAACCTCAAATAGAGACACTGATGACTTTTGTGGACACAAGTGCTTCTCTTTGGGATTGTCTTGCTTGTGAATTCACCAGCAATTCACCAAGTAACTGCTGAGAACCTTCATTCACATCCATTTCACCTGACAAGACAAGTTTGTCACAGAGAGCATTGACCGCTGCATTTTCAAGTTTCACTTTACATTTTCATTGCTGGAGCTGAAACTGGACCAATATGTGGCAAGGACTTTCATGAAGGCATCTCATTGCTGTCCTATTGGTCATTCAGCACATGCTAATTGAAAGAATGCAGGCATGAGCATCATCTGTTAACTCCCATTCTTTTCGAAGTAGGCGGAGTATGGTGACAAGGTCTTGGCTGAGTAGTTAAGATGGGCAACCCTTTCTGGGAGGCATCACTTCCACTGCAACAGGGACAACATGAAGCAGATGCCAGAAACAAGAGGAATACAGAGAAAGTCTGATGAAATTTAGCCTGCGTCTTTGTTATTGACCCAACTTTAGCATTGACTCTTCACCTCTGAAAACAGTAAGTGCTACTTGTTGGGGCGGTTGCATTTGACAGAATCATCAACTGCGTAATGAGGACATCAGGTAAAGCATTGAAATCAGATTCAGAGAATCAGAGGAATAAGTGCTACTTGTTGGGGCGCTTGCATTTCATCGGAACAGAATCATCAACTGCGTAATGAGGACATCAGGTAAAGCACTGAAATCAGACTATGGCCACCTCAAATGGAGACACTACTGATTTTTTGCACTGAAGTGCTTCTCTTTGGGGTTACCTTGATTGTGAATTCACCAGCAGTAGAAAACTACAACTTTTCACGTAACCAGCATCATATTTTGTCACCATGATTACCCAAACATGAGCACTGACCTGAATGTCTGAATGCTGTAAGTGCTTCTTGTTGGGGTATTTTTGTTGACCTGTTCTTCTAGATCATGTAAGAGAACTCACCAAGCCAGCTGTGCCACATTATTTGTTGTAATGTGTAGTTCATCTCCCCTTGGTCTAGATGTGGTCCTTATTATTACCCTCGTAAAAAAAAAACTGCATTTGGTTTTGTTGCAGTAATTGCTTTTTGTTGGGGTAGTTATGCTGAGCACTGCATTTTAAAGTATCACCATTGGTATCACATGAAGATAACCTCAAATGAAGACACTGATGACTTCTGTGGACAGAAGTGCTTCTCTTTGGGGTTGTCTTGCTTGTGAATTCATCAGAGAATTCACCAAGTAACTGCTGAGAACCTTCATTTACATCCTTTTCATCTGACAAGACAACTGTCTCACAGAGAGCATTGTTGACCGCTGCATTTTCAAGTTTCACTTTACATTTTCATTGCTGGAGCTGCAGCTGGGCCAATATGTGGCAAAGACTTTCATGAAGGCATCTCATTGCTGTGCTATTGGTCACTCAACACATGCTAATTGAAAGCATGCAGGCATGAGAGTCATCTGTTACCTCCAATTCTTTTCGAAGTAGGCGGAGTATGGTGACAATGTCTTGGCTGAGTAGTTAAGATGGGCAACCCTTTCTGAGAGGCATCACTTCCACTGCAACAGGGACAACATGAAGCAGATGCCAGAAACAAGAGGAATACAGAGAAAGTCTGATGAAATTTAGCCTGCTAAATGAACGTCTTTGTTATTGACCCAACTTTAGCATTGACTCTTGACCTCTGAATACAGTAAGTGCTACTTGTTGGGGCGGTTGCATTTGACAGAATCATCAACTGCGTAATGAGGACATCAGGTAAAGCATTGAAATCAGACTAAGGCCACTTCAAATGGAGACACTAATGATTTTTATGTACATAAGTGCTTCTCTTTGGGGTTGCCTTGATTGTGAATTCACCAGCAGTAGAAACCTACAACTTTCAATAACCAGCATCATATTTTGTCACCAAGATTACCCAAACATGAGCACTGACCCGAATGTCTGAATGCTGTAAGTGCTTCTTGTTGGGGTATTTTTGTTGACCTCTTCTTCTAGATCATGTGAGAGAAGTCACCCAGCCAGCTGTGCAATATCATTTGGTATAATGTGTAGTTCATCTCCTCTTGGTCTAGATGTGGTCATTATTATTACCCTAATAAAAAACACTGACTTTGGTTTCGTTGCAGTAAGTGCTTTTAGTTGGGGTAGTTATGCTCAGCACTGCATTTTAAAGTATCACCATTGGTATCACATGAAGATAACCTCAAATAGAGACACTGATGACTTTTGTGGACACAAGTGCTTCTCTTTGGGGTTGTCTTGCTTGTGAATTCATGAGAGAATTCACCAAGTAACTGCTGAGAACCTTCATTCACATCCTTTTCACCTGACAAGACAAGTTTGTCACAGAGAACATTGTTGACCGCTACATTTTCAAGTTTCACTTTACATTTTCATTGCTGGAGCTGCAGCTGGGCCAATATGTGGCAAAGACTTTCATGAAGGCATCTCATTGCCATTGGTATGCTATTGGTCACTCAACACATGCTAATTGAAAGCATGCAGGCATGAGAGTCATCGTTTACCTCACATTCTTTTCGAAGTAGGCAGAGTATGGTGGCAATGTCTTGGCTGAGTAGTTAAGATGGGCAACCCTTTCTGAGAGGCATCACTTCCACTGCAACAGGAACAACATGAAGCAGATGCCAGAAACAGGAGGAATAAGTGCTACTTGTTGGGGCGCTTGCATTTCATCGGAACAGAATCATCAACTGCGTAATGAGGACATCAGGTAAAGCACTGAAATCAGACTAAGGCCACCTCAAATGGAGACACTACTGATTTTTTGTACTTAAGTGCTTCTCTTTGGGGTTGCCTTGATTGTGAATTCACCAGCAGTAGAAAACTACAACTTTTCACGTAACCAGCATCATATTTTGTCACCAAGATGACCAAAACATGAGCACTGACCTGAATGTCTGAATGCTTTAAGTGCTTCTTTTTGGGGTATTTTTGTTGACCTGTTCTTCTAGATCATGTGAGAGAAGTCACCCAGCCAGCTGTGCAATATCATTTGGTATAATGTGTAGTTCATCTCCTCTTGGTCTAGATGTGGTCATTATTATTACCCTAATAAAAAACACTGACTTTGGTTTCGTTGCAGTAAGTGCTTTTAGTTGGGGTAGTTATGCTCAGCACTGCATTTTAAAGTATCACCATTGGTATCACATGAAGATAACCTCAAATAGAGACACTGATGACTTTTGTGGACACAAGTGCTTCTCTTTGGGGTTGTCTTGCTTGTGAATTCATGAGAGAATTCACCAAGTAACTGCTGAGAACCTTCATTCACATCCTTTTCACCTGACAAGACAAGTTTGTCACAGAGAACATTGTTTACCGCTACATTTTCAAGTTTCACTTTACATTTTCATTGCTGGAGCTGCAGCTGGGCCAATATGTGGCAAAGACTTTCATGAAGGCATCTCATTGCCATTGGTATGCTATTGGTCACTCAACACATGCTAATTGAAAGCATGCAGGCATGAGAGTCACCGTTTACCTCCCATTCTTTTCGAAGTAGGCGGAGTATGGTGACAATGTCTTGGCTGAGTAGTTAAGAAGGGCAACCCTTTCTGAGAGGCATCACTTCCACTGCAACAGGGACAACATGAAGCAGATGCCAGAAACAAGAGGAATACAGACAACGTCTGATGAAATTTAGCCTGCCAAATGAACGTCTTTGTTATTGACCCAACTTTAGCATTGACTCTTGACCTCTGAATACAGTAAGTGCTACTTGTTGGGGCGGTTGCATTTGACAGGATCATCAACTGCGTAATGAGGACATCAGGTAAAGCATTGAAATCAGACTAAGGCCACTTCAAATGGAGACACTAATGATTTTTATGTACATAAGTGCTTCTCTTTGGGCTTGCCTTGATTGTGAATTCACCCGCAGTCGAAAACTACAACTTTTCACGTAACCAGCATCATATTTTGTCACCAAGATTACCCAAACATGAGCACTGACCCAAATGTCTGAATGCTGTAAGTGCTTCTTGTTGGGGTATTTTTGTTGACCTCTTCTTCTAGATCATGTGAGAGAAGTCACCCAGCCAGCTGTGCCACATCATTTGGTATAATGTGTAGTTCATCTCCTCTTGGTCTAGATGTGGTCATTATTATTACCCTGGTAAAGTATCACCATTGGTATCACATGAAGATAACCTCAAATGAAGACACTGATGACTTCTGTGGACAGAAGTGCTTCTTTTTGGGGTTGTCTTGCTTGTGAATTCATTAGAGAATTCACCAAGCAACTGCTGAGAACCTTCATACACATCCTTTTCACCTGACAAGACAAGTTTGTCACAGAGAGCATTGTTGACCACTGCATTTTCAAGTTTCACTTTACATTTTCATTGCTGGAGCTGAAACTGGGCCAATATGTGGCAAAGACTTTCATGAAGGCATCTCATTGCTGTCCTATTGGTCACTCAACACATGCTAATTGAAAGAATGCAGGCATGAGCGTCATCTTTTACCTCCCATTCTTTTCAAAGTAGGCGGAGTATGGTGACAATGTCTTGGCTGAGTAGTTAAGATGGGCAACCCTTTCTGAGAGGCATCACTTCCACTGCAACAGGGACAACATGAAGCAGATGCCAGAAACAAGAGGAATAAGTGCTACTTGTTGGGGCGCTTGCATTTCATCGGAACAGAATGATCAACTGCGTAATGAGGACATCAGGTAAAGCACTGAAATCAGACTATGGCCATCTCAAATGGAGACACTAATGATTTTTTGTACTTAAGTGCTTCTCTTTGGGGTTGCCTTGATCGTGAATTCACCAGCAGTAGAAAACTACAACTTTCAAGTAAGCAGCATCATATTTTGTGACCATGATTACCCAAACATAAGCACTGACCCTAATGTCTGAATGTTGTAAGTGCTTCTTGTTGGGCTACTTTTGTTGACCTCTTCTTCTAGATCATGTGAGAGAAGTCACCCAGACAGCTGTGCAACATCATTTCGTATAATGTGTAGTGAATCTCCTCTTGGTCTAGATGTGGTCATTATTATTACCCTAATAAAAAACACTGACTTTGGTTTCGTTGCAGTAAGTGCTTTTTGTTGGGGTAGTTATGCTCAGCACTGCATCTTAAAGTATCACCATTGGTATCACATAAAGATAACCTCAAATAGAGACACTGATGACTTTTGTGGACACAAGTGCTTCTCTTTGGGGTTGTCTTGCTTGTGAATTCATCAGGTAATTCACCAAGCAACTGCTGAGAACCGTCATTCACATCCTTTTCACCTGACAAGACAAGTTTGTCACAGAGAGCATTGTTGACCATTGCATTTTCAAGTTTCACTTTACATTTTCATTGCTGGAGCTGCAGCTGGGCCAATATCAGGCAAAGACTTTCATGAAGGTATCTCATTGCTGTGCTATTGGTCAGTCAACACATGTTAATTGAAAGAATGCAGGCATGAGCGTCATCTGTTACCTCCCATTCGTTTCGAAGTAGGTGGAGTATGGTGACAATGTCCTGGCTGAGTAGTTAAGATGGGCAACCCTTTCTGAGAGGCATCACTTCCACTGCAACAGGGACAACATGAAGCAGATGCCAGAAACAAAAGGAATACAGAGAAAGTCTGATGAAATTTAGCCTGCGTCTTTGTTATTGACCCAACTTTAGCATTGACTCTTGACCTCTGAATACAGTAAGTGCTACTTGTTGGGGCGGTTGCATTTGACAGAATCATCAACTGAATAATGAGGACATCAGGTAAAGCATTGAAATCAGACTAAGGCCACTTCAAATGGAGACACTACTGATTTTTTTTTACTGAAGTGCTTCTCTTTGGGGTTGCCTTGATTGTGAATTCACCAGCAGTAGAAACCTACAACTTTCAATAACCAGCATCGTATTTTGTCACCAAGATTACCCAAACATGAGCACTGACCCGAATGTCTGAATGCTGTAAGTGCTTCTTGTTGGGGTATTTTTGTTGACCTCTTCTTCTAGATCATGTGAGAGAAGTCACCCAGCCAGCTGTGCCACATCATTTGGTATAATGTGTAGTTCATCTCCTCTTGGTCTAGATGTGGTCATTATTATTACCTTAATAAAAAACACTGACTTTGGTTTCATTGCAGTAAGTGCTTTTTGTTGGGGTAGTTATGCTGAGCACTGCATTTCAAGGTATCACCATTGGTATCACATGAATCAAAGAATTCACCAAGCAACTGCTGAGAACCTTCATTCACATCCTTTTCACCTGACAAGACAAGTTTGTCACAGAGAGCATTGTTGACCACTGCATTTTCAAGTTTCACTTTACATTTTCATTGCTGGAGCTGAAACTGAGCCAATATGTGGCAAAGACTTTCATGAAGGCATCTCATTGCCATTGGTATGCTATTGGTCACTCAACACATGCTAATTGAAAGCATGCAGGCATGAGAGTCACCGTTTACCTCCCATTCTTTTCGAAGTAGGCGGAGTATGGTGACAATGTCTTGGCTGAGTAGTTAAGAAGGGCAACCCTTTCTGAGAGGCATCACTTCCACTGCAACAGGGACAACATGAAGCAGATGCCAGAAACAAGAGGAATAAGTGCTACTTGTTGGGGCACTCGCATTGCGGAACAGAAACGTCAACTGCGTAATGAGGACATCAGGTAAAGCACTGAAATCAGATTATCTCCACCTCAAATGGAGACACTACTGATTTTTTGTACTGAAGTGCTTCTCTTTGGGGTTGCCTTGATTGTGAATTCACCAGCAGTAGAAAACTGTAGAAACAGTAGAAAACTACAAGTCTGATGAAATTTAGCCTGCGTCTTTGTTACTTTAGCATTGACTCTTGACCTCTGAATACAGTAGGTGCTACTTGTTGGGCGATTGCATTTGACAGAATCATCAACTGCGTAATGAGGACATCAGGTCAAGCATTGAAATCAGACTAAGGCCACTTCAAATGGAGACACTAATGATTTTTGTGTACATAAGTGCTTCTCTTTGGGGTTGCCTTGATTATGAATTCACCCGCAGTCGAAAACTACAACTTTTGACGTAACCAGCATCATATTTTGTCACCAAGATTACCCAAACATGACAACTGACCTGAATGTCTGAATGCTGTAAGTGCTTCTTGGTGGGGTATTTTTGTTGACCTGTTCTTCTAGATCATGAGAGAGAAGTCACCTAGCCAGCTGTGCAATATCATTTGGTATAATGTGTAGTTCATCTCCCCTTGGTCTAGATGTGGTCATTATTATCACCCTGGTAAAAAACACTGACTTTGGTTTCGTTGCAGTAAGTAATTTTTGTTGGGGTAGTTCTGCTGAGCACTGCATTTTAAGGTATCACCATTGGTATCACATGAAAATAACCTCAAATGGAGACACTGATGACTTCTGTGGACACAAGTGCTTGTCTTTCGGGTTGTCTTGCTTGTGAATTCATCAGAGAATTCACCAAGCAACTGCCGAAAACCTTGATCTACATCCTTTTTACCTGACAAGCCACGCTTGTCACAGAGAGAATTGTTGACCACTGCATTTTCAAGTTTCACTTTACATTTTCATTGCTGGAGCTGCAGCTGGGCCAATATGTGGCAAAGACTTTCATGAAGGCATCTCATTGCCGCGCTATTAGTCACTCAACACATGCTAATTGAAAGCATGCAGGCATGAGAGTCATCGTTTACCTCCCATTCTTTTCGAAGTAGGCAGAGTATGGTGACAATGTCTTGGCTGAGTAGTTAAGATGGGCAACCCTTTCTGAGAGGCATCACTTCCACTGCAACAGGAACAACATGAAGCAGATGCCAGAAACAAGAGGAATAAGTGCTACTTGTTGGGGCGGTTGCATTTGACAGAATCATCAACTGCGTAATGAGGACATCAGGTAAAGCATTGAAATCAGACTAAGGCCACTTCAAATGGAGACACTACTGATTTTTTTTTACTGAAGTGCTTCTCTTTGGGGTTGCCTTGATTGTGAATTCACCAGCAGTAGAAACCTACAACTTTCAATAACCAGCATCGTATTTTGTCACCAAGATTACCCAAACATGAGCACTGACCTGAATGTCTGAATGCTGTAAGTGCTTCTTGTTGGGGTATTTTTGTTGACCTCTTCTTCTAGATCATGTGAGAGAAGTCACCCAGCCAGCTGTGCCACATCATTTGGTATAATGTGTAGTTCATCTCCTCTTGGTCTAGATGTGGTCATTATTATTACCCTGGTAAAGTATCACCATTGGTATCACATGAAGATAACCTCAAATGAAGACATGACTTCTGTGGACAGAAGTGCTTCTTTTTGGGGTTGTCTTGCTTGTGAATTCATCAGAGAATTCACCAAGCAACTGCTGAGAACCTTCATACACATCCTTTTCACCTGACAAGACAAGTTTGTCACAGAGAGCATTGTTGACCACTGCATTTTCAAGTTTCACTTTACATTTTCATTGCTGGAGCTGAAACTGGGCCAATATGTGGCAAAGACTTTCATGAAGGCATCTCATTGCTGTCCTATTGGTCACTCAACACATGCTAATTGAAAGAATGCAGGCATGAGCGTCATCTTTTACCTCCCATTCTTTTCAAAGTAGGCGGAGTATGGTGACAATGTCTTGGCTGAGTAGTTAAGATGGGCAACCCTTTCTGAGAGGCATCACTTCCACTGCAACAGGGACAACATGAAGCAGATGCCAGAAACAAGAGGAATAAGTGCTACTTGTTGGGGCGCTTGCATTTCATCGGAACAGAATGATCAACTGCGTAATGAGGACATCAGGTAAAGCACTGAAATCAGACTATGGCCATCTCAAATGGAGACACTAATGATTTTTTGTACTTAAGTGCTTCTCTTTGGGGTTGCCTTGATCGTGAATTCACCAGCAGTAGAAAACTACAACTTTCAAGTAACCAGCATCATATTTTGTGACCATGATTACCCAAACATAAGCACTGACCCTAATGTCTGAATGTTGTAAGTGCTTCTTGTTGGGCTACTTTTGTTGACCTGTTCTTCTAGATCATGTGAGAGAAGTCACCCAGAGAGCTGTGCAACATCATTTCGTATAATGTGTAGTGAATCTCCTCTTGGTCTAGATGTGGTCATTATTATTACCCTAATAAAAAACACTGACTTTGGTTTCGTTGCAGTAAGTGCTTTTTGTTGGGGTAGTTATGCTCAGCACTGCATCTTAAAGTATCACCATTGGTATCACATAAAGATAACCTCAAATAGAGACACTGATGACTTTTGTGGACACAAGTGCTTCTCTTTGGGGTTGTCTTGCTTGTGAATTCATCAGGTAATTCACCAAGCAACTGCTGAGAACCTTCATTTACATCCTTTTCATCTGACAAGACAACTGTCTCACAGAGAGCATTGTTGACCGCTGCATTTTCAAGTTTCACTTTACATTTTCATTGCTGGAGCTGCAGCTGGGCCAATATGTGGCAAAGACTTTCATGAAGGCATCTCATTGCTGTGCTATTGGTCACTCAACACATGCTAATTGAAAGCATGCAGGCATGAGAGTCATCTGTTACCTCCCATTCTTTTCGAAGTAGGCGGAGTATGGTGACAAGGTCTTGGCTGAGTAGTTAAGATGGGCAACCCTTTCTGGGAGGCATCACTTCCACTGCAACAGGGACAACATGAAGCAGATGCCAGAAACAAGAGGAATACAGAGAAAGTCTGATGAAATTTAGCCTGCGTCTTTGTTATTGACCCAACTTTAGCATTGACTCTTCACCTCTGAAAACAGTAAGTGCTACTTGTTGGGGCGGTTGCATTTGACAGAATCATCAACTGCGTAATGAGGACATCAGGTAAAGCATTGAAATCAGACTAAGGCCACTTCAAATGGAGACACTACTGATTTTTGTGTACATAAGTGCTTCTCTTTGGGGTTGCCTTGATTGTGAATTCACCAGCAGTAGAAACCTACAACTTTCAAGTAACCAGCATCATATTTTATCACCAAGATTACCCAAACATAAGCACTGACCTGAATGTCTGAATGATGTAAGTGCTTCTTGTTGGGGTATTTTTGTTGACCTGTTCTTCTAGATTATGTAAGAGAATTCACCCATCCAGTTGTGCCACATTATTTTGTATAATGTGTAGTTCATCTCCTCTTGGTCTAGATGTGGTCATTATTATCAACTTAATAAAAAACACTGACTTTGGTTTCGTTGCAGTAAGTGCTTTTTGTTGGGGTAGTTATGCTCAGCACTGCATTTGTGAATTCACCAGCAATTCACCAAGTAACTGCTGAGAACCTTCATTCACATCCATTTCACCTGACAAGACAAGTTTGTCACAGAGAGCATTGACCGCTGCATTTTCAAGTTTCACTTTACATTTTCATTGCTGGAGCTGAAACTGGACCAATATGTGGCAAGGACTTTCATGAAGGCATCTCATTGCTGTCCTATTGGTCATTCAGCACATGCTAATTGAAAGAATGCAGGCATGAGCATCATCTGTTAACTCCCATTCTTTTCGAAGTAGGCGGAGTATGGTGACAATGTCTTGGCTGAGAAGTTAATATGGGCAACCCTTGCATCACTTCCACGTGGAACAGGGACAACATGAAGCAGATGCCAGAAACAAGAGGAATATGCCAGAAACAAGAGGAATAAGTGCTACTTGTTGGGGCGCTTGCATTTCATCGGAACAGAATCATCAACTGCGTAATGAGGACATCAGGTAAAGCACTGAAATCAGACTATGGCCACCTCAAATGGAGACACTACTGATTTTTTGCACTGAAGTGCTTCTCTTTGGGGTTACCTTGATTGTGAATTCACCAGCAGTAGAAAACTACAACTTTTCACGTAACCAGCATCATATTTTGTCACCATGATTACCCAAACATGAGCACTGACCTGAATGTCTGAATGCTGTAAGTGCTTCTTGTTGGGGTATTTTTGTTGACCTGTTCTTCTAGATCATGTAAGAGAACTCACCAAGCCAGCTGTGCCACATTATTTGGTGTAATGTGTAGTTCATCTCCCCTTGGTCTATATGTGGTCCTTATTATTACCCTCGTAAAAAAAAAAACTGCATTTGGTTTTGTTGCAGTAATTGCTTTTTGTTGGGGTAGTTATGCTGAGCACTGCATTTTAAAGTATCACCATTGGTATCACATGAAGATAACCTCAAATGAAGACACTGATGACTTCTGTGGACAGAAGTGCTTCTCTTTGGGGTTGTCTTGCTTGTGAATTCATCAGAGAATTCACCAAGTAACTGCTGAGAACCTTCATTTACATCCTTTTCATCTGACAAGACAACTGTCTCACAGAGAGCATTGTTGACCGCTGCATTTTCAAGTTTCACTTTACATTTTCATTGCTGGAGCTGCAGCTGGGCCAATATGTGGCAAAGACTTTCGTGAAGGCATCTCATTGCTGTGCTATTGGTCACTCAACACATGCTAATTGAAAGCATGCAGGCAGGAGAGTCATCTGTTACCTCCAATTCTTTTCGAAGTAGGCGGAGTATGGTGACAATGTCTTGGCTGAGTAGTTAAGATGGGCAACCCTTTCTGAGAGGCATCACTTCCACTGCAACAGGGACAACATGAAGCAGATGCCAGAAACAAGAGGAATACAGAGAAAGTCTGATGAAATTTAGCCTGCTAAATGAACGTCTTTGTTATTGACCCAACTTTAGCATTGACTCTTGACCTCT
Organism: Acanthopagrus latus; assembly: GCF_904848185.1. NCBI lineage: Eukaryota > Metazoa > Chordata > Actinopteri > Spariformes > Sparidae > Acanthopagrus > Acanthopagrus latus. The sequence continues at coordinate 30,220,025 of NC_051049.1, read as the reverse complement.
GAATACAGTAAGTGCTACTTGTTGGGGTGCTTGCATTTCATCGGAACAGAATCATCAACTGCGTAATGAGGACATCAGGTAAAGCACTGAAATCAGACTATGGCCACCTCAAATGGAGACACTACTGATTTTTTGCACTGAAGTGCTGCTCTTTGGGGTTACCTTGATTGTGAATTCACCAGCAGTAGAAAACTACAACTTTTCACGTAACCAGCATCATATTTTGTCACCATGATTACCCAAACATGAGCACTGACCTGAATGTCTGAATGCTGTAAGTGCTTCTTGTTGGGGTATTTTTGTTGACCTGTTCTTCTAGATCATGTAAGAGAACTCACCAAGCCAGCTGTGCCACATTATTTGGTGTAATGTGTAGTTCATCTCCCCTTGGTCTAGATGTGGTCCTTATTATTACCCTCGTAAAAAAAAAAACTGCATTTGGTTTTGTTGCAGTAATTGCTTTTTGTTGGGGTAGTTATGCTGAGCACTGCATTTTAAAGTATCACCATTGGTATCACATGAAGATAACCTCAAATGAAGACACTGATGACTTCTGTGGACAGAAGTGCTTCTCTTTGGGGTTGTCTTGCTTGTGAATTCATCAGAGAATTCACCAAGTAACTGCTGAGAACCTTCATTTACATCCTTTTCATCTGACAAGACAACTGTCTCACAGAGAGCATTGTTGACCGCTGCATTTTCAAGTTTCACTTTACATTTTCATTGCTGGAGCTGCAGCTGGGCCAATATGTGGCAAAGACTTTCATGAAGGCATCTCATTGCTGTGCTATTGGTCACTCAACACATGCTAATTGAAAGAATGCAGGCATGAGCGTCATCTGTTACCTCCCATTCGTTTCGAAGTAGGTGGAGTATGGTGACAATGTCTTGGCTGAGTAGTTAAGATGGGCAACCCTTTCTGAGAGGCATCACTTCCACTGCAACAGGGACAACATGAAGCAGATGCCAGAAACAAAAGGAATACAGAGAAAGTCTGATGAAATTTAGCCTGCGTCTTTGTTATTGACCCAACTTTAGCATTGACTCTTGACCTCTGAATACAGTAAGTGCTACTTGTTGGGGCGGTTGCATTTGACAGAATCATCAACTGAATAATGAGGACATCAGGTAAAGCATTGAAATCAGACTAAGGCCACTTCAAATGGAGACACTACTGATTTATTTTTACTGAAGTGGTTCTCTTTGGGGTTGCCTTGATTGTGCATTCACCAGCAGTAGAAACCTACAACTTTCAATAACCAGCATCGTATTTTGTCACCAAGATTACCCAAACATGAGCACTGACCCGAATGTCTGAATGCTGTAAGTGCTTCTTGTTGGGGTATTTTTGTTGACCTCTTCTTCTAGATCATGTGAGAGAAGTCACCCAGCCAGCTGTGCCACATCATTTGGTATAATGTGTAGTTCATCTCCTCTTGGTCTAGATGTGGTCATTATTATTACCTTAATAAAAAACACTGACTTTGGTTTCATTGCAGTAAGTGCTTTTTGTTGGGGTAGTTATGCTGAGCACTGCATTTCAAGGTATCACCATTGGTATCACATGAATCAAAGAATTCACCAAGCAACTGCTGAGAACCTTCATTCACATCCTTTTCACCTGACAAGACAAGTTTGTCACAGAGAGCATTGTTGACCACTGCATTTTCAAGTTTCACTTTACATTTTCATTGCTGGAGCTGAAACTGGGCCAATATGTGGCAAAGACTTTCATGAAGGCATCTCATTGCCATTGGTATGCTATTGGTCACTCAACACATGCTAATTGAAAGCATGCAGGCATGAGAGTCACCGTTTACCTCCCATTCTTTTCGAAGTAGGCGGAGTATGGTGACAACGTCTTGGCTGAGTAGTTAAGAAGGGCAACCCTTTCTGAGAGGCATCACTTCCACTGCAACAGGGACAACATGAAGCAGATGCCAGAAACAAGAGGAATAAGTGCTACTTGTTGGGGCGCTCGCATTGCGGAACAGAAACGTCAACTGCGTAATGAGGACATCAGGTAAAGCACTGAAATCAGATTATCTCCACCTCAAATGGAGACACTACTGATTTTTTGTACTGAAGTGCTTCTCTTTGGGGTTGCCTTGATTGTGAATTCACCAGCAGTAGAAAACTGTAGAAACAGTAGAAAACTACAAGTCTGATGAAATTTAGCCTGCGTCTTTGTTACTTTAGCATTGACTCTTGACCTCTGAATACAGTAGGTGCTACTTGTTGGGCGATTGCATTTGACAGAATCATCAACTGCGTAATGAGGACATCAGGTCAAGCATTGAAATCAGACTAAGGCCACTTCAAATGGAGACACTAATGATTTTTGTGTACATAAGTGCTTCTCTTTGGGGTTGCCTTGATTATGAATTCACCCGCAGTCGAAAACTACAACTTTTGACGTAACCAGCATCATATTTTGTCACCAAGATTACCCAAACATGAGCACTGACCTGAATGTCTGAATGCTGTAAGTGCTTCTTGGTGGGGTATTTTTGTTGACCTGTTCTTCTAGATCATGAGAGAGAAGTCACCTAGCCAGCTGTGCAATATCATTTGGTATAATGTGTAGTTCATCTCCCCTTGGTCTAGATGTGGTCATTATTATCACCCTGGTAAAAAACACTGACTTTGGTTTCGTTGCAGTAAGTAATTTTTGTTGGGGTAGTTCTGCTGAGCACTGCATTTTAAGGTATCACCATTGGTATCACATGAAAATAACCTCAAATGGAGACACTGATGACTTCTGTGGACACAAGTGCTTGTCTTTCGGGTTGTCTTGCTTGTGAATTCATCAGAGAATTCACCAAGCAACTGCCGAAAACCTTGATCTACATCCTTTTTACCTGAAAAGCCACGCTTGTCACAGAGAGAATTGTTGACCACTGCATTTTCAAGTTTCACTTTACATTTTCATTGCTGGAGCTGCAGCTGGGCCAATATGTGGCAAAGACTTTCATGAAGGCATCTCATTGCCGCGCTATTAGTCACTCAACACATGCTAATTGAAAGCATGCAGGCATGAGAGTCATCGTTTACCTCCCATTCTTTTCGAAGTAGGCAGAGTATGGTGACAATGTCTTGGCTGAGTAGTTAAGATGGGCAACCCTTTCTGAGAGGCATCACTTCCACTGCAACAGGAACAACATGAAGCAGATGCCAGAAACAAGAGGAATAAGTGCTACTTGTTGGGGCGGTTGCATTTGACAGAATCATCAACTGCGTAATGAGGACATCAGGTAAAGCATTGAAATCAGACTAAGGCCACTTCAAATGGAGACACTACTGATTTTTTTTTACTGAAGTGCTTCTCTTTGGGGTTGCCTTGATTGTGAATTCACCAGCAGTAGAAACCTACAACTTTCAATAACCAGCATCGTATTTTGTCACCAAGATTACCCAAACATGAGCACTGACCTGAATGTCTGAATGCTGTAAGTGCTTCTTGTTGGGGTATTTTTGTTGACCTCTTCTTCTAGATCATGTGAGAGAAGTCACCCAGCCAGCTGTGCCACATCATTTGGTATAATGTGTAGTTCATCTCCTCTTGGTCTAGATGTGGTCATTATTATTACCCTGGTAAAGTATCACCATTGGTATCACATGAAGATAACCTCAAATGAAGACACTGATGACTTCTCTGGACAGAAGTGCTTCTTTTTGGGGTTGTCTTGCTTGTGAATTCATCAGAGAATTCACCAAGCAACTGCTGAGAACCTTCATACACATCCTTTTCACCTGACAAGACAAGTTTGTCACAGAGAGCATTGTTGACCACTGCATTTTCAAGTTTCACTTTACATTTTCATTGCTGGAGCTGAAACTGGGCCAATATGTGGCAAAGACTTTCATGAAGGCATCTCATTGCTGTCCTATTGGTCACTCAACACATGCTAATTGAAAGAATGCAGGCATGAGCGTCATCTTTTACCTCCCATTCTTTTCGAAGTAGGCAGAGTATGGTGACAATGTCTTGGCTGAGTAGTTAAGATGGGCAACCCTTTCTGAGAGGCATCACTTCCACTGCAACAGGGACAACATGAAGCAGATGCCAGAAACAAGAGGAATAAGTGCTACTTGTTGGGGCGCTTGCATTTCATCGGAACAGAATGATCAACTGCGTAATGAGGACATCAGGTAAAGCACTGAAATCAGACTATGGCCATCTCAAATGGAGACACTAATGATTTTTTGTACTTACGTGCTTCTCTTTGGGGTTGCCTTGATCGTGAATTCACCAGCAGTAGAAAACTACAACTTTCAAGTAACCAGCATCATATTTTGTGACCATGATTACCCAAACATAAGCACTGACCCTAATGTCTGAATGTTGTAAGTGCTTCTTGTTGGGCTACTTTTGTTGACCTGTTCTTCTAGATCATGTGAGAGAAGTCACCCAGACAGCTGTGCAACATCATTTCGTATAATGTGTAGTGAATCTCCTCTTGGTCTAGATGTGGTCATTATTATTACCCTAATAAAAAACACTGACTTTGGTTTCGTTGCAGTAAGTGCTTTTTGTTGGGGTAGTTATGCTCAGCACTGCATCTTAAAGTATCACCATTGGTATCACATAAAGATAACCTCAAATAGAGACACTGATGACTTTTGTGGACACAAGTGCTTCTCTTTGGGGTTGTCTTGCTTGTGAATTCATCAGGTAATTCACCAAGCAACTGCTGAGAACCGTCATTCACATCCTTTTCACCTGACAAGACAAGTTTGTCACAGAGAGCATTGTTGACCATTGCATTTTCAAGTTTCACTTTACATTTTCATTGCTGGAGCTGCAGCTGGGCCAATATCAGGCAAAGACTTTCATGAAGGTATCTCATTGCTGTGCTATTGGTCAGTCAACACATGTTAATTGAAAGAATGCAGGCATGAGCGTCATCTGTTACCTCCCATTCGTTTCGAAGTAGGTGGAGTATGGTGACAATGTCCTGGCTGAGTAGTTAAGATGGGCAACCCTTTCTGAGAGGCATCACTTCCACTGCAACAGGGACAACATGAAGCAGATGCCAGAAACAAAAGGAATACAGAGAAAGTCTGATGAAATTTAGCCTGCGTCTTTGTTATTGACCCAACTTTAGCATTGACTCTTGACCTCTGAATACAGTAAGTGCTACTTGTTGGGGCGGTTGCATTTGACAGAATCATCAACTGAATAATGAGGACATCAGGTAAAGCATTGAAATCAGACTAAGGCCACTTCAAATGGAGACACTACTGATTTTTTTTTACTGAAGTGGTTCTCTTTGGGGTTGCCTTGATTGTGCATTCACCAGCAGTAGAAACCTACAACTTTCAATAACCAGCATCGTATTTTGTCACCAAGATTACCCAAACATGAGCACTGACCCGAATGTCTGAATGCTGTAAGTGCTTCTTGTTGGGGTATTTTTGTTGACCTCTTCTTCTAGATCATGTGAGAGAAGTCACCCAGCCAGCTGTGCCACATCATTTGGTATAATGTGTAGTTCATCTCCTCTTGGTCTAGATGTGGTCATTATTATTACCTTAATAAAAAACACTGACTTTGGTTTCATTGCAGTAAGTGCTTTTTGTTGGGGTAGTTATGCTGAGCACTGCATTTCAAGGTATCACCATTGGTATCACATGAAAATAACCTCAAATGGAGACACTGATGACTTCTGTGGACACAAGTGCTTGTCTTTCGGGTTGTCTTGCTTGTCAATTCATCAGAGAATTCACCAAGCAACTGCCGAAAACCTTGATTTACATCCTTTTTACTTGACAAGCCACGCTTGTCACAGAGAGAATTGTTGACCAGTGCATTTTCAAGTTTCACTTTACATTTTCATTGCTGGAGCTGCAGCTGGGCCAATATGTGGCAAAGACTTTCATGAAGGCATCTCATTGCCGCGCTATTAGTCACTCAACACATGCTAATTGAAAGCATGCAGGCATGAGAGTCATCGTTTACCTCCCATTCGTTTCGAAGTAGGCAGAGTATGGTGACAATGTCTTGGCTGAGTAGTTAAGATGGGCAACCCTTTCTGAGAGGCATCACTTCCACTGCAACAGGGACAACATGAAGCAGATGCCAGAAACAAGAGGAATAAGTGCTACTTGTTGGGGCGGTTGCATTTGACAGAATCATCAACTGCGTAATGAGGACATCAGGTAAAGCATTGAAATCAGACTAAGGCCACTTCAAATGGAGACACTACTGATTTTTTTTTACTGAAGTGCTTCTCTTTGGGGTTGCCTTGATTGTGAATTCACCAGCAGTAGAAACCTACAACTTTCAATAACCAGCATCGTATTTTGTCACCAAGATTACCCAAACATGAGCACTGACCTGAATGTCTGAATGCTGTAAGTGCTTCTTGTTGGGGTATTTTTGTTGACCTCTTCTTCTAGATCATGTGAGAGAAGTCACCCAGCCAGCTGTGCCACATCATTTGGTATAATGTGTAGTTCATCTCCTCTTGGTCTAGATGTGGTCATTATTATTACCTTAATAAAAAACACTGACTTTGGTTTCATTGCAGTAAGTGCTTTTTGTTGGGGTAGTTATGCTGAGCACTGCATTTCAAGGTATCACCATTGGTATCACATGAAAATAACCTCAAATGGAGACACTGATGACTTCTGTGGACACAAGTGCTTGTCTTTCGGGTTGTCTTGCTTGTCAATTCATCAGAGAATTCACCAAGCAACTGCCGAAAACCTTGATTTACATCCTTTTTACCTGACAAGCCACGCTTGTCACAGAGAGAATTGTTGACCAGTGCATTTTCAAGTTTCACTTTACATTTTCATTGCTGGAGCTGCAGCTGGGCCAATATGTGGCAAAGACTTTCATGAAGGCATCTCATTGCCGTGCTATTAGTCACTCAACACATGCTAATTGAAAGCATGCAGGCATGAGAGTCATCGTTTACCTCCCATTCTTTTCTAAGTAGGCGAGAGTATGGTGACAATGTCTTGGCTGAGTAGTTAAGATGGGCAACCCTTTCTGAGAGGCATCACTTCCACTGCAACAGGAACAACATGAAGCAGATGCCAGAAACAAGAGGAATAAGTGCTACTTGTTGGGGCGCTTGCATTTCATCGGAAAAGAATCATCAACTGCGTAATGAGGACATCAGGTAAAGCACTGAAATCAACTAAGGCCACCTCAAATTGAGACACTACTGATTTTTTGTACTTAACTGCTTCTCTTTGGGGTTGCCTTGATTGTGAATTCACCAGCAGTAGAAAACTACAACTTTTCACGTAACCAGCATCATATTTTCTCACCAAGATGACCAAAACATGAGCACTGACCTGAATGTCTGAATGCTTTAAGTGATTCTTTTTGGGGTATTTTTGTTTACATGTTCTTCTAGATCATGTGAGAGAAGTCACCCAGCCAGCTGTGCAATATCATTTGGTATAATGTGTAGTTAATCTCCTCTTGGTCTAGATGTGGTCATTATTATTACCCTAATAAAAAACACTGACTTTGGTTTCGTTGCAGTAAGTGCTTTTAGTTGGGGGTAGTTATGCTCAGCACTGCATTTTAAAGTATCTCCATTGGTATCACATTAAGATAACCTCAAATAGAGACACTGATGACTTTTGTGGACACAAGTGCTTCTCTTTGGGGTTGTCTTGCTTGTGAATTCATGTGAGAATTCACCAAGTAACTGCTGAGAACCTTCATTCACATCCTTTTCACCTGACAAGACAAGTTTGTCACAGAGAGCATTGTCGACCGCTACATTTTCAAGTTTCACTTTACATTTTCATTGCTGGACCTGCAGCTGGGCCAATATGTGGCAAAGACTTTCATGAAGGCATCTCATTGCCATTGGTATGCTATTGGTCACTCAACACATGCTAATTGAAAGCATGCAGGCATGAGAGTCACCGTTTACCTCCATTCTTTTCGAAGTAGGCGGAGTATGGTGACAATGTCTTGGCTGAGTAGTTAAGAAGGGCAACCCTTTCTGAGAGGCATCACTTCCACTGCAACAGGGACAACATGAAGCAGATGCCAGAAACAAGAGGAATACAGAGAAAGTCTGATGAAATTTAGCCTGCTAAATGAACGTCTTTGTTATTGACCCAACTTAGCATTGACTCTTGACCTCTGAATACAGTAAGTGCTACTTGTTGCTTGGGCGGTTGCATTTGACAGGATCATCAACTGCGTAATGAGGACATCAGGTAAAGCATTGAAATCAGACTAAGGCCACTTCAAATGGAGACACTAATGATTTTTATGTACATAAGTGCTTCTCTTTGGGCTTGCCTTGATTGTGAATTCACCCGCAGTAGAAACCTACAACTTTCAATAACCAGCATCATATTTTGTCACCAAGATTACCAAACATGAGCACTGACCCGAATGTCTGAATGCTGTAAGTGCTTCTTGTTGGGGTATTTTTGTTGACCTCTTCTTCTAGATCATGTGAGAGAAGTCACCCAGCCAGCTGTGCCACATCATTTGGTATAATGTGTAGTTCATCTCCTCTTGGTCTAGATGTGGTCAATTATTATTACCTTAATAAAAAACACTGACTTTGGTTTCATTGCAGTAAGTGCTTTTTGTTGGGGTAGTTATGCTGAGCACTGCATTTCAAGGTATCACCATTGGTATCACATGAAAATAACCTCAAATGGAGACACTGATGACTTCTGTGGACACAAGTGCTTGTCTTTCGGGTTGTCTTGCTTGTTCAATTCATCAGAGAATTCACCAAGCAACTTGCCGAAAACCTTGATTTACATCCTTTTTACTTGACAAGCCACGCTTGTCACAGAGAGAATTTTTGACCAGTGCATTTTCAAGTTTCACTTTACATTTTCATTGCTGGAGCTGCAGCTGGGCCAATATGTGGCAAAGACTTTCATGAAGGCATCTCATTGCCGCGCTATTAGTCACTCAACACATGCTAATTGAAAGCATGCAGGCATGAGAGTCATCGTTTACCTCCCATTCGTTTCGAAGTAGGCAGAGTATGGTGACAATGTCTTGGCTGAGTAGTTAAGATGGGCAACCCTTTCTGAGAGGTCATCACTTCCACTGCAACAGGGACAACATGAAGCAGATGCCAGAAACAAGAGGAATAAGTGCTACTTGTTGGGGCGGTTGCATTTGACAGAATCATCAACTGCGTAATGAGGACATCAGGTAAAGCATTGAAATCAGACTAAGGCCACTTCAAATGGAGACACTACTGATTTTTTTTTTACTGAAGTGCTTCTCTTGGGGTTGCCTGATTGTGAATTCACCAGCAGTAGAAACCTACAACTTTCAATAACCAGCATCGTATTTTGTCACCAAGATTACCCAAACATGAGCACTGACCTGAATGTCTGAATGCTGTAAGTGCTTCTTGTTGGGGTATTTTTGTTGACCTCTTTCTTCTAGATCATGTGAGAGAAGTTCACCCAGCCAGCTGTGCCACATCATTTGGTATAATGTGTAGTTCATCTCCTCTTGGTCTAGATGTGGTCATTATTATTACCTTAATAAAAAACACTGACTTTGGTTTCATTGCAGTAAGTGCTTTTTGTTGGGGTAGTTATGCTGAGCACTGCATTCCAAGGTATCACCATTGGTATCACATGAAAATAACCTCAAATGGAGACACTGATGTACTTCTGTGGACACAAGTGCTTGTCTTTCGGGTTGTCCTTGCTTGTCAATTCATCAGAGAATTCACCAAGCAACTGCCGAAAACCTTGATTTACATCCTTTTTACCTGACAAGCCACGCTTGTCACAGAGAGAATTGTTGACCAGTGCATTTTCAAGTTTCACTTTACATTTTCATTTGCTGGAGCTGCAGCTGGGCCAATATGTGGCAAAGACTTTCATGAAGGCATCTCATTGCCGTGCTATTAGTCACTCAACACATGCTAATTGAAAGCATGCAGGCATGAGAGTCATCGTTTACCTCCCATTCTTTTCGAAGTAGGCAGAGTATGGTGACAATGTCTTGGCTGAGTAGTTAAGATGGGCAACCCTTTCTGAGAGGCATCACTTCCACTGCAACAGGAACAACATGAAGCAGATGCCAGAAACAAGAGGAATAAGTGCTACTTGTTGGGGCGCTTGCATTTCATCGGAAAAGAATCATCAACTGCGTAATGAGGACATCAGGTAAAGCACTGAAATCAGACTAAGGCCACCTCAAATGGAGACACTACTGATTTTTGTACTTAACTGCTTCTCTTTGGGGTTGCCTTGATTGTGAATTCACCAGCAGTAGAAAACTACAACTTTTCACGTAACCAGCATCATATTTTCTCACCAAGATGACCAAAACATGAGCACTGACCTGAATGTCTGAATGCTTTAAGTGCTTCTTTTTGGGGTATTTTTGTTGACCTGTTCTTCTAGATCATGTGAGAGAAGTCACCCAGCCAGCTGTGCAATATCATTTGGTATAATGTGTAGTTAATCTCCTCTTGGTCTAGATGTGGTCATTATTATTACCCTAATAAAAAACACTGACTTTGGTTTCGTTGCAGTAAGTGCTTTTAGTTGGGGTAGTTATGCTCAGCACTGTGCATTTTAAAGTATCACCATTGGTATCACATGAAGATAACCTCAAATAGAGACACTGATGACTTTTGTGGACACAAGTGCTTCTCTTTGGGGTTGTCTTGCTTGTGAATTCATGAGAGAATTCACCAAGTAACTGCTGAGAACCTTCATTCACATCCTTTTTCACCTGACAAGACAAGTTTGTCACAGAGAGCATTGTTTGACCGCTACATTTTCAAGTTTCACTTTACATTTTCATTGCTGGACCTGCAGCTGGGCCAATATGTGGCAAAGACTTTCATGAAGGCATCTCATTGCCATTGGTATGCTATTGGTCACTCAACACATGCTAATTGAAAGCATGCAGGCATGTAGAGTCACCGTTTACCTCCCATTCTTTTCGAAGTAGGGCGGAGTATGGTGACAATGTCTTGGCTGAGTAGTTAAGAAGGGCAACCCTTTCTGAGAGGCATCACTTCCACTGCAACAGGGGACAACATGAAGCAGATGCCAGAAACAAGAGGAATACAGAGAAAGTCTGATGAAATTTAGCCTGCTAAATGAACGTCTTTGTTATTGACCCAACTTTAGCATTGACTCTTGACCTCTGAATACAGTAAGTGCTACTTGTTGCTTGGGCGGTTGCATTTGACAGGATCATCAACTGCGTAATGAGGACATCAGGTAAAGCATTGAAAATCAGACTAAGGCCACTTCAAATGGAGACACTAATGATTTTTATGTACATAAGTGCTTCTCTTGGGCTTGCCTTGATGGTGAATTCACCCGCAGTAGAAACCTACAACTTTCAATAACCAGCATCATATTTTGTCACCAAGATTACCCAACCATGAGCACTGACCCGAATGTCTGAATGCTGTAAGTGCTTCTTGTTGGGGTATTTTTGTTGACCTCTTCTTCTAGATCATGTGAGAGAAGTCACCCAGCCAGCTGTGCCACATCATTTGGTATAATGTGTAGTTTCATCTCCTCTTGGTCTAGATGTGTCATTATTATTACCCTGGTAAGAGTATCACCATTGGTATCACATGAAGATAACCTCAAATGAAGACACTGATGACTTCTGTGGACAGAAGTGCTTCTTTTGGGGTTGTCTTGCTTGTGAATTCATCAGAGAATTCACCAAGCAACTGCCTGAGAACTTCATACACATCCTTTTCACCTGACAAGACAAGTTTTGTCACAGAGAGCATTGTTGACACACTGCATTTTCAAGTTTCAGCTTTACATTTTCATTGCTGGAGCTGCAGCTGGGGCTCAATATGTGGCAAAGACTTTCATGAAGGCATCTCATTGCTGTCCTATTGTCACTCAACACACATGCTAATTGAAAGAATGCAGGCATGAGCGTCATCTTTTTACCTCCCATTCTTTTCAAAGTAGGCGGAGTATGGTTACAATGTCTTGGCTGAGTAGTTAAGATGGGCAACCCTTTCTGAGAGGCATCACTTCCACTGCAACAGGGACAACATGAAGCAGATGCCAGAAACAAGAGGAATAAGTGCTACTTGTTGGGGGCGCTTGAATTTCATCGGAACAGAATCATCAACTGCGTAATGAGGACATCAGGTAAAGCACTGAAATCAGACCTAAGGGCCACCTCAAATGGAGACACTACTGATTTTTTGTACTTAAGTGCTTCTCTTTGGGGGTTGCCTTGATTGTGAATTCACCAGCAGTAGAAAACTACAACTTTTCACGTAACCAGCATAATATTTTGTCACCAAGATGACCAAAACATGAGCACTGACCTGAATGTCTGAATGCTTTAAGTGCTTCTTTTTGGGGTTATTTTTGTTGACCTGTCTTCTAGATCATGTGAGAGAAGTCACCCAGCCAGCTGTGCAATATCATTTGGTATAATGTGTAGTTCATCTCCTCTTGGTCTAGATGTGGTCATTCTATTACCTTAATAAAAAACACTGACTTTGGTTTCATTGCAGTAAGTGCTTTTTGTTGGGGTAGTTTATGCTGAGCACTGCATTTCAAGGTATCACCATTGGTATCACATGAAAATAACCTCAAAATGGAGGACACTGATGACTTCTGTGGACACAAGTGCTTGTCTTTCGGGTTGTCTTGCTTGTCAATTCATCAGAGAATTCACCAAGCAACTGCCGAAAACCTTGATTTACATCCGTTTTTACCTGACACAGCCACGCTTTGTCACAGAGAGAATTGTTGACCAGTGCATTTTCAAGTTTCACTTACATTTTCATTGCTGGGAGCTGCAGCTGGGGCCAATATGTGGCAAAGACTGTTCATGAAGGCATCTCATTGCCATTGGTATGCTATTGGTCACTCACACATGCTAATTGAAAGCATGCAGGCATGAGAGTCATCGTTTACCTCTCCATTCTTTTCGAAGTTAGAGCAGAGTATGGTGACAATGTCTTGGCTGAGTAGTTAAGATGGGCAACCCTTTCTGAGAGGCATCACTTCCCACTGCAACAGGAACAACATGAAGCAGATGCCAGAAACAAGAGGAATAAGTGCTACTTGTTGGGGCGCTTGCATTTCATCGGAACAGAATCATCAACTGCGTAATGAGGACATCAGGTAAAGCACTGAAATCAGACTAAGGCCACCTCAAATGGAGACACTACTGATTTTTGTACTTAAGGTGCTTCTCTTTGGGGTTGCCTTGATTGTGAATTCACCAGCAGTAGAAAACTACAACTTTTCACGTAACCAGCATCATATTTTGTCACCAAGATGAACCAAAACATGAGCACTGACCTGAATGTCCTGAATGCTTTAGTGCTTCTTTTTGGGGTATTTTTGTTGGACCTGTTCTTCTAGATCATGTGAGAGAAGTCACCCCAGCCAGCTGTGCAATATCAATTTGGTATAATTGTGTAGCTTCCATCTCCTCTTGGTCGTAGATGTGGTCATTATTATTACCCTAATAAAAACACTGACTTTGGTTTCGTTGCAAGTAAGTGCTTTTTAGTTGGGGTAGTTATGCTCAGCACTGCATTTTAAAGTATCACCATTGGTATCACCACTGAAGGTCAAACCTCAAATGAAGACACTGATGACTTCTGTGGACCAGACGTGCTTCTTTTTGGGGTTGTCTCTGCTTGTGAATTCATCAGAGAATTCACCAAGCAACTGCTGAGAAACCTTCATACACATGTCTTTTCACCTGACAAGACAAGTTTTGTAACAGAGGAGCATTGTTGACCACTCGCATTTTCAAGTTTTCACTTCCACATTTTCATTGCTGGAGCTGAAAATGGGCCAATATGTGGCAAAGACTTTCATGAAGGCATCTCATATGCTGTCCTATTGGTCACTCAACACATGCTAATTGAAAAGAATGTAGGCATGAGCGGTCATCTTTTACCTCCCATTCTTTTCGAAGTAGGCGGGGAGTATGGTGGACAATGTCTTGGGCTGTAGTAGTTAAGATGTTCGACCCTTTCTGAGACGCATCACTTCCACTGCAACAGGGACCAACATGAAGCAGATGGCCAGAAACAAGAGGAAATAAGTGCTACTTGTTAGGGCGCTTGCACTTTCATCGGAACAGAATGATCAACTGCGCTAATGAGGACATCAGGTAAAGCACTGAAATCAGACTAAGGCCATCTCAAATGGAGACACTACTGATTTTTTGTACTTAAGTGCTTCTCTTTGGGGTTGCCTTGATTGTGAATTCACCAGCAGTAGAAACCTACAACTTTCCAATAAGCCAGCATCATATTTTGTCACCAAGATTACCCAAACATGAGCACTGACCTGAAGTTCTGCGAATGCTGTAAGTGCTTCTTGTTGGGGGATTTTTTGTCAGACCTCTTCTTCTACGATCATGTGAGAGAAGTACACCCAGGACCAGCTGTGCCACATCATTTGGTATATATGGTGTAGTTCATCTCCTCTTGGTCTAGATGTGGTTCATTATTATTACCCTAATAAAAAACACTGACCTTTGGTTTCATTGCAGTAAGTGCTTTTTGTTGGGGTAGTTATCGCTGAGCACTGCATTTTAAGGTATCACCATTGGTATCACATGAAAATAACCTCAAATGGAAGACACTGATGACTTCTGTGGACACAAGGTGCTGTCTTTCGGGTTGTCTTGCTTGGTCAAACTTCATCAGAGAATTCACCAAGCAACTCAGCCGGAAAACCTTGATTTACATCCTTTTTACCTGACAAGCCACGCTTGTCACAGAGAGAATTGCTTGACCAAGTGCATTTTCAAGTTTCACTTTACATTTTCATTGCTGGAGCTGCAGCTGGGCCAATATCAGGCAAAGACTTTCATGAAGGTATTCATTGCTGTGCTATTGGTCAGTCAACACATGTTAATTGAAAAAATGCAGGCATGAGCGTCATCTGTTACCTCCCATTCGTTTCGAAGTAGGTGGAGTATGGTGACAATGTCTTGGCTGAGTAGTTAAGATGGGCAACCCTTTCTGAGAGGCATCACTTCCACTGCAACAGGGACAACATGAAGCAGATGCCAGAAACAAAAGGAATACAGAGAAAGTCTGATGAAATTTAGCCTGCGTCTTTGTTATTGACCCAACTTTAGCATTGACTCTTGACCTCTGAATACAGTAAGTGCTACTTGTTGGGGCGGTTGCATTTGACAGAATCATCAACTGCGTAATGAGGACATCAGGTAAAGCATTGAAATCAGACTAAGGCCACTTCAAATGGAGACACTACTGATTTTTTTACTGAAGTGCTTCTCTTTGGGGTTGCCTTGATTGTGAATTCACCAGCAGTAGAAACCTACAACTTTCAATAACCAGCATCATATTTTGTCACCAAGATTACCCAAACATGAGCACTGACCTGAATGTCTGAATGCTGTAAGTGCTTCTTGTTGGGGTATTTTAGTTGACCTCTTCTTCTAGATCATGTGAGAGAAGTCACCCAGCCAGCTGTGCAACATCATTTGGTATAATGTGTAGTGAATCTCCTCTTGGTCTAGATGTGGTCATTATTATTACCCTAATAAAAACACTGACTTTGGTTTCGTTGCAGTAAGTGCTTTTAGTTGGGGTAGTTATGCTCAGCACTGCATTTTAAAGTATCACCATTGGTATCACATGAAGATAACCTCAAATAGAGACACTGATGACTTTTGTGGACACAAGTGCTTCTCTTTGGGGTTGTCTTGCTTGTGAATTCATGAGAGAATTCACCAAGTAACTGCTGAGAACCTTCATTCACATCCTTTTCACCTGACAAGACAAGTTTGTCAAAGAGAGCATTGTTGACCACTGCATTTTCAAGTTTCACTTTACATTTTCATTGCTGTAGCTGCAGCTGGGCCAATATCAGGCAAAGACTTTCATGAAGGTATCTCATTGCTGTGCTATTGGTCACTCAACACATGCTAATTGAAAGAATGCAGGCATGAGCGTCATCTTTTACCTCCCATTCTTTTCGAAGTAGGCGGAGTATGGTGACAATGTCTTGGCTGAGTAGTTAAGATGGGCAACCCTTTCTGAGAGGCATCACTTCCACTGCAACAGGGACAACATGAAGCAGATGCAGAAACAAGAGGAATAAGTGCTACTTTTGGGGCGCTTGCATTTCATCGGAACAGAATGATCAACTGCGTAATGAGGACATCAGGTAAAGCACTGAAATCAGACTAAGGCCACTTCAAATGGAGACACTAATGATTTTTTGTACTTAAGTGCTTCTCTTTGGGGTTGCCTTGATTGTGAATTCACCGCAGTAAAACTACAACTTTTCACGTAACCAGCATCATATTTTGTCACCAAGATACCCAAACATGAGCACTGACCCGAATGTCTGAATGCTGTAAGTGCTTCTTGTTGGGTATTTTTGTTGACCTCTTCTTCTAGATCATGTGAGAGAAGTCACCCAGCCAGCTGTGCACATCATTTGGTATAATGTGTAGTTCATCTCCTCTTGGTCTAGATGTGGTCATTATTATTACCCTTAAAAAAACACTGACTTTGGTTTCGTTGCAGTAAGGACTTTTTGTTGGGGTAGTTATGCTCAGCACTGCATTTTAAAGTATCACCATTGGTATCACATGAAGATAACCTCAAATGAAGACACTGATGACTTCTGTGGACATAAGTGCTTCTTTTTGGGGTTGTCTTGCTTGTGAATTTCATCAGAGAATTCACCAAGCAACTGCTGAGAACCTTCATTCACATCCTTTTCACCTGACAAGACAAGTTTGTCACAGAGAGCATTGTTGACCACTGCATTTTCAAGTTTCACTTTACATTTTCATTGCTGGAGCTGAAACTGGGCCAATATGTGGCAAAGACTTTCATGAAGGCATCTCATTGCTGTCCTATTGGTCACTCAACACATGCTAATTGAAAGAATGCAGGCATGAGCGTCATCTTTTACCTCCCATTCTTTCGAAGTAGGCGGAGTATGGTGACAATGTCTTGGCTGAGTAGTTAAGATGGGCAACCCTTTCTGAGAGGCATCACTTCCACTGCAACAGGGACAACATGAAGCAGATGCCAGAAACAAGAGGAATAAGTGCTACTTGTTGGGGCGCTTGCATTTCATCGGAACAGAATGATCAACTGCGTAATGAGGACATCAGGTAAAGCACTGAAATCAGACTAAGGCCATCTCAAATGGAGACACTAATGATTTTTTGTACTTAAGTGCTTCTCTTTGGGGTTGCCTTGATTGTGAATTCACCAGCAGTAGAAAACTACAACTTTCAAGTAACCAGCATCATATTTTGTGACCATGATTACCCAAACATAAGCACTGACCCTAATGTCTGAATGTTGTAAGTGCTTCTTGTTGGGTACTTTTGTTGACCTGTTCTTCTAGATCATGTGAGAGAAGTCACCCAGCCAGCTGTGCAACATCATTTGGTATAATGTGTAGTGAATCTCCTCTTGGTCTAGATGTGGTCATTATTATTACCCTAATAAAAAACACTGACTTTGGTTTCGTTGCAGTAAGTGCTTTTTGTTGGGGTAGTTATGCTCAGCACTGCATCTTAAAGTATCACCATTGGTATCACATAAAGATAACCTCAAATAGAGACACTGATGACTTTTGTGGACACAAGTGCTTCTCTTTGGGGTTGTCTTGCTTGTGAATTCATCAGGAATTCACCAAGCAACTGCTGAGAACCGTCATTCACATCCTTTTCACCTGACAAGACAAGTTTGTCACAGAGAGCATTGTTGACCACTGCATTTTCAAGTTTCACTTTACATTTTCATTGCTGGAGCTGCAGCTGGGCCAATATGTGGCAAAGACTTTCATGAAGGCATCTCATTGCGTGCTATTGGTCACTCAACACATGCTAATTGAAAGCATGCAGGCATGAGAGTCATCGTTTACCTCCCATTCTTTTCGAAGTAGGCAGAGTATGGTGACAATGTCTGGGCGGGGTAGTGAAGGTGGGCAACCCTTTCTGAGAGGCATCACTTCCACTGCAACTGGAACAACATGTAGCAGATGCCAGAGTCAAGGGGAATAAGTGCTACGTGTTGGGGCGCTTGCATTTCATCGGAACAGAATCATCAACTGCGTAATGAGGACATAAGGTAAAGCACTGAAATCAGACTAAGGCCACCTCAAATGGAGACACTACTGATTTTTTGTACTTAAGTGCTTCTCTTTGGGGTTGCCTTGATTGTGAATTCACCAGCAGTAGAAAACTACAACTTTTCACGTAACCAGCATCATATTTTCTCACCAAGATGACCAAACATGAGCACTGACCTGAATGTCTGAATGCTTTAAGTGCTTCTTTTTGGGGTATTTGTGTTGACCTGTTCTTCTAGATCATGTGAGAGAAGTCACCCAGCCAGCTGTGCAATATCATTTGGTATAATGTGTAGTTAATCTCCTCTTGGTCTAGATGTGGTCATTATTATTACCCTAATAAAAAACACTGACTTTGGTTTCGTTGCAGTAAGTGCTTTTAGTTGGGGTAGTTATGCTCAGCACTGCATTTTAAAGTATCACCATTGGTATCACATGAAGATAACCTCAAATAGAGACACTGATGACTTTTGTGGACACAAGTGCTTCTCTTTGGGGTTGTCTTGCTTGTGAATTCATGAGAGAATTCACCAAGTAACTGCTGAGAACCTTCATTCACATCCTTTTCACCTGACAAGACAAGTTTGTCACAGAGAGCATTGTTGACCGCTACATTTTCAAGTTTCACTTTACATTTTCATTGCTGGACCTGCAGCTGGGCCAATATGTGGCAAAGACTTTCATGAAGGCATCTCATTGCCATTGGTATGCTATTGGTCACTCAACACATGCTAATTGAAAGCATGCAGGCATGAGAGTCACCGTTTACCTCCCATTCTTTTCGAAGTAGGCGGAGTATGGTGACAATGTCTTGGCTGAGTAGTTAAGAAGGGCAACCCTTTCTGAGAGGCATCACTTCCACTGCAACAGGGACAACATGAAGCAGATGCCAGAAACAAGAGGAATACAGAGAAAGTCTGATGAAATTTAGCCTGCTAAATGAACGTCTTTGTTATTGACCCAACTTTAGCATTGACTCTTGACCTCTGAATACAGTAAGTGCTACTTGTTGGGGCGGTTGCATTTGACAGGATCATCAACTGCGTAATGAGGACATCAGGTAAAGCATTGAAATCAGACTAAGGCCACTTCAAATGGAGACACTAATGATTTTTATGTACATAAGTGCTTCTCTTTGGACTTCCTTGATTGTGAATTCACCCGCAGTCGAAAACTACAACTTTTCACGTAACCAGCATCATATTTTGTCACCAAGATTACCCAAACATGAGCACTGACCCGAATGTCTGAATGCTGTAAGTGCTTCTTGTTGGGGTATTTTTGTTGACCTCTTCTTCTAGATCATGTGAGAGAAGTCACCCAGCCAGCTGTGCCACATCATTTGGTATAATGTGTAGTTCATCTCGTCTTGGTTGATGTGGTCATTATTATTACCCTGGTAAAGTATCACCAATGGTATCAAATGAAGATAACATCAAATGAAGACACTGATGACTTCTGTGGACAGAAGTGCTTCTTTTTGGGGTTGTCTTGCTTGTGAATTCATCAGAGAATTCACCAAGCAACTGCTGAGAACCTTCATACACATCCTTTTCACCTGACAAGACAAGTTTGTCACAGAGAGCATTGTTGACCACTGCATTTTCAAGTTTCACTTTACATTTTCATTGCTGGAGCTGAAACTGGGCCAATATGTGGCAAAGACTTTCATGAAGGCATCTCATTGCTGTCCTATTGGTCACTCAACACATGCTAATTGAAAGAATGCAGGCATGAGCGTCATCTTTTACCTCCCATTCTTTTCGAAGTAGGCGGAGTATGGTGACAATGTCTTGGCTGAGTAGTTAAGATGGGCAACCCTTTCTGAGAGGCATCACTTCCACTGCAACAGGGACAACATGAAGCAGATGCCAGAAACAAGAGGAATAAGTGCTACTTGTTGGGGCGCTTGCATTTCATCGGAACAGAATGATCAACTGCGTAATGAGGACATCAGGTAAAGCACTGAAATCAGACTAAGGCCATCTCAAATGGAGACACTAATGATTTTTTGTACTTAAGTGCTTCTCTTTGGGGTTGCCTTGATTGTGAATTCACCAGCAGTAGAAAACTACAACTTTCAAGTAACCAGCATCATATTTTGTGACCATGATTACCCAAACATAAGCACTGACCCTAATGTCTGAATGCTTTAAGTGCTTCTTGTTGGGCTACTTTTGTTGACCTGTTCTTCTAGATCATGTGAGAGAAGTCACCCAGCCAGCTGTGCAACATCATTTGGTATAATGTGTAGTGAATCTCCTCTTGGTCTAGATGTGGTCATTATTATTACCCTAATAAAAAACACTGACTTTGGTTTCGTTGCAGTAAGTGCTTTTTGTTGGGGTAGTTATGCTCAGCACTGCATCTTAAAGTATCACCATTGGTATCACATAAAGATAACCTCAAATAGAGACACTGATGACTTTTGTGGACACAAGTGCTTCTCTTTGGGGTTGTCTTGCTTGTGAATTCATCAGGTAATTCACCAAGCAACTGCTGAGAACCGTCATTCACATCCTTTTCACCTGACAAGACAAGTTTGTCACAGAGAGCATTGTTGACCATTGCATTTTCAAGTTTCACTTTACATTTTCATTGCTGGAGCTGCAGCTGGGCCAATATCAGGCAAAGACTTTCATGAAGGTATCTCATTGCTGTGCTATTGGTCAGTCAACACATGTTAATTGAAAGAATGCAGGCATGAGCGTCATCTGTTACCTCCCATTCGTTTCGAAGTAGGTGGAGTATGGTGACAATGTCTTGGCTGAGTAGTTAAGATGGGCAACCCTTTCTGAGAGGCATCACTTCCACTGCAACAGGGACAACATGAAGCAGTGCCAGAAACAAAAGGAATACAGAGAAAGTCTGATGAAATTTAGCCTGCGTCTTTGTTATTGACCCAACTTTAGCATTGACTCTTGACCTCTGAATACAGTAAGTGCTACTTGTTGGGGCGGTTGCATTTGACAGAATCATCAACTGTAATGAGGACATCAGGTAAAGCATTGAAATCAGACTAAGGCCACTTCAAATGGAGACACTACTGATTTTTTTTTACTGAAGTGCTTCTCTTTGGGGTTGCCTTGATTGTGAATTCACCAGCAGTAGAAACCTACAACTTTCAATAACCAGCATCGTATTTTGTCACCAAGATTACCCAAACATGAGCACTGACCTGAATGTCTGAATGCTGTAAGTGCTTCTTGTTGGGGTATTTTTGTTGACCTCTTCTTCTAGATCATGTGAGAGAAGTCACCCAGCCAGCTGTGCCACATCATTTGGTATAATGTGTAGTTCATCTCCTCTTGGTCTAGATGTGGTCATTATTATTACCTTAATAAAAAACACTGACTTTGGTTTCATTGCAGTAAGTGCTTTTTGTTGGGGTAGTTATGCTGAGCACTGCATTTCAAGGTATCACCATTGGTATCACATGAAAATAACCTCAAATGGAGACACTGATGACTTCTGTGGACACAAGTGCTTGTCTTTCGGGTTGTCTTGCTTGTCAATTCATCAGAGAATTCACCAAGCAACTGCCGAAAACCTTGATTTACATCCTTTTTTACTTGACAAGCCACGCTTGTCACAGAGAGAATTGTTGACCAGTGCATTTTCAAGTTTCACTTTACATTTTCATTGCTGGAGCTGCAGCTGGGCCAATATGTGGCAAAGACTTTCATGAAGGCATCTCATTGCCGCGCTATTAGTCACTCAACACATGCTAATTGAAAGCATGCAGGCATGAGAGTCATCGTTTACCTCCCATTCGTTTCGAAGTAGGCAGAGTATGGTGACAATGTCTTGGCTGAGTAGTTAAGATGGGCAACCCTTTCTGAGAGGCATCACTTCCACTGCAACAGGGACAACATGAAGCAGATGCCAGAAACAAGAGGAATAAGTGCTACTTGTTGGGGCGGTTGCATTTGACAGAATCATCAACTGCGTAATGAGGACATCAGGTAAAGCATTGAAATCAGACTAAGGCCACTTCAAATGGAGACACTACTGATTTTTTTTTACTGAAGTGCTTCTCTTTGGGGTTGCCTTGATTGTGAATTCACCAGCAGTAGAAACCTACAACTTTCAATAACCAGCATCGTATTTTGTCACCAAGATTACCCAAACATGAGCACTGACCTGAATGTCTGAATGCTGTAAGTGCTTCTTGTTGGGGTATTTTTGTTGACCTCTTCTTCTAGATCATGTGAGAGAAGTCACCCAGCCAGCTGTGCCACATCATTTGGTATAATGTGTAGTTCATCTCCTCTTGGTCTAGATGTGGTCATTATTATTACCTTAATAAAAAACACTGACTTTGGTTTCATTGCAGTAAGTGCTTTTTGTTGGGGTAGTTATGCTGAGCACTGCATTTCAAGGTATCACCATTGGTATCACATGAAAATAACCTCAAATGGAGACACTGATGACTTCTGTGGACACAAGTGCTTGTCTTTCGGGTTGTCTTGCTTGTCAATTCATCAGAGAATTCACCAAGCAACTGAAAACCTTGATTTACATCCTTTTTACCTGACAAGCCACGCTTGTCACAGAGAGAATTGTTGACCAGTGCATTTTCAAGTTTCACTTTACATTTTCATTGCTGGAGCTGCAGCTGGGCCAATATGTGGCAAAGACTTTCATGAAGGCATCTCATTGCCGTGCTATTAGTCACTCAACACATGCTAATTGAAAGCATGCAGGCATGAGAGTCATCGTTTACCTCCCATTCTTTTCGAAGTAGGCAGAGTATGGTGACAATGTCTTGGCTGAGTAGTTAAGATGGGCAACCCTTTCTGAGAGGCATCACTTCCACTGCAACAGGAACAACATGAAGCAGATGCCAGAAACAAGAGGAATAAGTGCTACTTGTTGGGGCGCTTGCATTTCATCGGAAAAGAATCATCAACTGCGTAATGAGGACATCAGGTAAAGCACTGAAATCAGACTAAGGCCACCTCAAATGGAGACACTACTGATTTTTTGTACTTAACTGCTTCTCTTTGGGGTTGCCTTGATTGTGAATTCACCAGCAGTAGAAAACTACAACTTTTCACGTAACCAGCATCATATTTTCTCACCAAGATGACCAAAACATGAGCACTGACCTGAATGTCTGAATGCTTTAAGTGCTTCTTTTTGGGGTATTTTTGTTGACCTGTTCTTCTAGATCATGTGAGAGAAGTCACCCAGCCAGCTGTGCAATATCATTTGGTATAATGTGTAGTTAATCTCCTCTTGGTCTAGATGTGGTCATTATTATTACCCTAATAAAAAACACTGACTTTGGTTTCGTTGCAGTAAGTGCTTTTAGTTGGGGTAGTTATGCTCAGCACTGCATTTTAAAGTATCACCATTGGTATCACATGAAGATAACCTCAAATAGAGACACTGATGACTTTTGTGGACACAAGTGCTTCTCTTTGGGGTTGTCTTGCTTGTGAATTCATGAGAGAATTCACCAAGTAACTGCTGAGAACCTTCATTCACATCCTTTTCACCTGACAAGACAAGTTTGTCACAGAGAGCATTGTTGACCGCTACATTTTCAAGTTTCACTTTACATTTTCATTGCTGGACCTGCAGCTGGGCCAATATGTGGCAAAGACTTTCATGAAGGCATCTCATTGCCATTGGTATGCTATTGGTCACTCAACACATGCTAATTGAAAGCATGCAGGCATGAGAGTCACCGTTTACCTCCCATTCTTTTCGAAGTAGGCGGAGTATGGTGACAATGTCTTGGCTGAGTAGTTAAGAAGGGCAACCCTTTCTGAGAGGCATCACTTCCACTGCAACAGGGACAACATGAAGCAGATGCCAGAAACAAGAGGAATACAGAGAAAGTCTGATGAAATTTAGCCTGCTAAATGAACGTCTTTGTTATTGACCCAACTTTAGCATTGACTCTTGACCTCTGAATACAGTAAGTGCTACTTGTTGCTTGGGCGGTTGCATTTGACAGGATCATCAACTGCGTAATGAGGACATCAGGTAAAGCATTGAAATCAGACTAAGGCCACTTCAAATGGAGACACTAATGATTTTTATGTACATAAGTGCTTCTCTTTGGGCTTGCCTTGATTGTGAATTCACCCGCAGTAGAAAACCTACAACTTTCAATAACCAGCATCATATTTTGTCACCAAGATTACCCAAACATGAGCACTGACCCGAATGTCTGAATGCTGTAAGTGCTTCTTGTTGGGGTATTTTTGTTGACCTCTTCTTCTAGATCATGTGAGAGAAGTCACCCAGCCAGCTGTGCCACATCATTTGGTATAATGTGTAGTTCATCTCCTCTTGGTCTAGATGTGGTCATTATTATTACCCTGGTAAAGTATCACCATTGGTATCACATGAAGATAACCTCAAATGAAGACACTGATGACTTCTGTGGACAGAAGTGCTTCTTTTTGGGGTTGTCTTGCTTGTGAATTCATCAGAGAATTCACCAAGCAACTGCTGAGAACCTTCATACACATCCTTTTCACCTGACAAGACAAGTTTGTCACAGAGAGCATTGTTGACCACTGCATTTTCAAGTTTCACTTTACATTTTCATTGCTGGAGCTGCAGCTGGGCCAATATGTGGCAAAGACTTTCATGAAGGCATCTCATTGCTGTCCTATTGGTCACTCAACACATGCTAATTGAAAGAATGCAGGCATGAGCGTCATCTTTTACCTCCCATTCTTTTCAAAGTAGGCGGAGTATGGTTACAATGTCTTGGCTGAGTAGTTAAGATGGGCAACCCTTTCTGAGAGGCATCACTTCCACTGCAACAGGGACAACATGAAGCAGATGCCAGAAACAAGAGGAATAAGTGCTACTTGTTGGGGCGCTTGAATTTCATCGGAACAGAATCATCAACTGCGTAATGAGGACATCAGGTAAAGCACTGAAATCAGACTAAGGCCACCTCAAATGGAGACACTACTGATTTTTTGTACTTAAGTGCTTCTCTTTGGGGTTGCCTTGATTGTGAATTCACCAGCAGTAGAAAACTACAACTTTTCACGTAACCAGCATAATATTTTGTCACCAAGATGACCAAAACATGAGCACTGACCTGAATGTCTGAATGCTTTAAGTGCTTCTTTTTGGGGTATTTTTGTTGACCTGTTCTTCTAGATCATGTGAGAGAAGTCACCAGCCAGCTGTGCAATATCATTTGGTATAATGTGTAGTTCATCTCCTCTTGGTCTAGATGTGGTCATTCTTATTACCTTAATAAAAAACACTGACTTTGGTTTCATTGCAGTAAGTGCTTTTTGTTGGGGTAGTTATGCTGAGCACTGCATTTCAAGGTATCACCATTGGTATCACATGAAAATAACCTCAAATGGAGACACTGATGACTTCTGTGGACACAAGTGCTTGTCTTTCGGGTTGTCTTGCTTGTCAATTCATCAGAGAATTCACCAAGCAACTGCCGAAAACCTTGATTTACATCCTTTTTACCTGACAAGCCACGCTTGTCACAGAGAGAATTGTTGACCAGTGCATTTTCAAGTTTCACTTTACATTTTCATTGCTGGAGCTGCAGCTGGGCCAATATGTGGCAAAGACTTTCATGAAGGCATCTCATTGCCATTGGTATGCTATTGGTCACTCAACACATGCTAATTGAAAGCATGCAGGCATGAGAGTCATCGTTTACCTCCCATTCTTTTCGAAGTAGGCAGAGTATGGTGACAATGTCTTGGCTGAGTAGTTAAGATGGGCAACCCTTTCTGAGAGGCATCACTTCCACTGCAACAGGAACAACATGAAGCAGATGCCAGAAACAAGAGGAATAAGTGCTACTTGTTGGGGCGCTTGCATTTCATCGGAACAGAATCATCAACTGCGTAATGAGGACATCAGGTAAAGCACTGAAATCAGACTAAGGCCACCTCAAATGGAGACACTACTGATTTTTTGTACTTAAGTGCTTCTCTTTGGGGTTGCCTTGATTGTGAATTCACCAGCAGTAGAAAACTACAACTTTTCACGTAACCAGCATCATATTTTGTCACCAAGATGACCAAACATGAGCACTGACCTGAATGTCTGAATGCTTTAAGTGCTTCTTTTTGGGGTATTTTTGTTGACCTGTTCTTCTAGATCATGTGAGAGAAGTCACCCAGCCAGCTGTGCAATATCATTTGGTATAATGTGTAGTTCATCTCCTCTTGGTCTAGATGTGGTCATTATTATTACCCTAATAAAAAACACTGACTTTGGTTTCGTTGCAGTAAGTGCTTTTGTTGGGGTAGTTATGCTCAGCACTGCAGTTTAAAGTATCACCATTGGTATCACATGAAGGTAACCTCAAATGAAGACACTGATGACTTCTGTGGACAGAAGTGCTTCTTTTTGGGGTTGTCTTGCTTGTGAATTCATCAGAGAATTCACCAAGCAACTGCTGAGAACCTTCATACACATCCTTTTCACCTGACAAGACAAGTTTGTCACAGAGAGCATTGTTGTCCGCTGCATTTTCAAGTTTCACTTACATTTTCATTGCTGGAGCTGAAATGGGCCAATATGTGGCAAAGACTTTCATGAAGGCATCTCATTGCTGTCCTATTGGTCACTCAACACATGCTAATTGAAAGAATGCAGGCATGAGCGTCATCTTTTACCTCCCATTCTTTTCGAAGTAGGCGGAGTATGGTGTGACAATGTCTTGGCTGAGTAGTTAAGATGGGCAACCCTTTCTGAGACGCATCACTTCCACTGCAACAGGGACAACATGAAGCAGATGCCAGAAACAAGAGGAATAAGTGCTACTTGTTGGGGCGCTTGCATTTCATCGGAACAGAATGATCAACTGCGTAATGAGGACATCAGGTAAAGCACTGAAATCAGACTAAGGCCATCTCAAATGGAGACACTACTGATTTTTTGTACTTAAGTGCTTCTCTTTGGGGTTGCCTTGATTGTGAATTCACCAGCAGTAGAAACCTACAACTTTCAATAACCAGCATCATATTTTGTCACCAAGATTACCCAAACATGAGCACTGACCTGAATGTCTGAATGCTGTAAGTGCTTCTTGTTGGGGATTTTTGTTGACCTCTTCTTCTAGATCATGTGAGAGAAGTCACCCAGCCAGCTGTGCCACATCATTTGGTATAATGTGTAGTTCATCTCCTCTTGGTCTAGATGTGGTCATTATTATTACCCTAATAAAAAACACTGACTTTGGTTTCATTGCAGTAAGTGCTTTTTGTTGGGGTAGTTATGCTGAGCACTGCATTTTAAGGTATCACCATTGGTATCACATGAAAATAACCTCAAATGGAGACACTGATGACTTCTGTGGACACAAGTGCTTGTCTTTCGGGTTGTCTTGCTTGTCAATTCATCAGAGAATTCACCAAGCAACTGCCGAAAACCTTGATTTACATCCTTTTTACCTGACAAGCCACGCTTGTCACAGAGAGAATTGTTGACCAGTGCATTTTCAAGTTTCACTTTACATTTTCATTGCTGGAGCTGCAGCTGGGCCAATATCAGGCAAAGACTTTCATGAAGGTATCTCATTGCTGTGCTATTGGTCAGTCAACACATGTTAATTGAAAAAATGCAGGCATGAGCGTCATCTGTTACCTCCCATTCGTTTCGAAGTAGGTGGAGTATGGTGACAATGTCTTGGCTGAGTAGTTAAGATGGGCAACCCTTTCTGAGAGGCATCACTTCCACTGCAACAGGGACAACATGAAGCAGATGCCAGAAACAAAAGGAATACAGAGAAAGTCTGATGAAATTTAGCCTGCGTCTTTGTTATTGACCCAACTTTAGCATTGACTCTTGACCTCTGAATACAGTAAGTGCTACTTGTTGGGGCGGTTGCATTTGACAGAATCATCAACTGCGTAATGAGGACATCAGGTAAAGCATTGAAATCAGACTAAGGCCACTTCAAATGGAGACACTACTGATTTTTTTTTACTGAAGTGCTTCTCTTTGGGGTTGACTTGCTTGTGAATTCAGCAGTAAAACTACAACTTTCATAACCAGCATCATATTTTGTCACCAAGATTACCCAAACATGAGCACTGACCTGAATGTCTGAATGCTGTAAGTGCTTCTTGTTGGGGTATTTTGTTGACCTCTTCTTCTAGATCATGTGAGAGAAGTCACCCAGCCAGCTGTGCACATCATTTGGTATAATGTGTAGTGAATCTCCTCTTGGTCTAGATGTGGTCATTATTATTACCCTAATAAAAAACACTGACTTTGGTTTCGTTGCAGTAAGTGCTTTTAGTTGGGGTAGTTATGCTCAGCACTGCATTTTAAAGTATCACCATTGGTATCACATGAAGTAACCTCAAATAGAGACACTGATGACTTTGTGGACTCAAGTGCTTCTCTTTGGGGTTGTCTTGCTTGTGAATTCATGAGAGAATTCACCAAGTAACTGCTGAGAACCTTCATTCACATCCTTTTCACCTGACAAGACAAGTTTGTCACAGAGAGCATTGTTGACCACTGCATTTTCAAGTTTCACTTTACATTTTCATTGCTGGAGCTGCAGCTGGGCCAATATCAGGCAAAGACTTTCATGAAGGTATCTCATTGCTGTGCTATTGGTCACTCAACACATGCTAATTGAAAGAATGCAGGCATGAGCGTCATCTTTTACCTCCCATTCTTTTCGAAGTAGGC